>NW_022196904.1:102475436-102520232 GCF_008632895.1 Mastomys coucha | reverse complement strand
CACAGTGATGACAAAAGCAACAAATACATCAATTATTGACAAGTTTGTCAGTAACTAGAGTGTGTCTCAGGCTGGCGAAGAAATTCCTGGAACTTACACCAGATCTTGTGACACCAGATCTTCAAAAGAAGGCCTCCAGAAAGCAGCAGACACTCTTTTCACACTCACAGTTGCCATTCTCCATGCACCTCTCAGTGTTAGTCAGAAGGAGCCACCCTTGGCTCTCTGGGCAGTGAGGTGGGGCAGGCTGAGTTAGTGGGGAAGGGAAGCCCTTATTCATCAGCTTCCAAAGGTTAGGTGAGCATGCACACTGGCACATACTACATATAAACACACAGACATACAGATATACTCACAAACATACAGAAGCACATACTGAAAATAACTGACTTGCAAAAACTGACTGCCACATTGTGCCATAGATGTGTATTTATACACACACACACACACACACACACACACACACACACAGAGAGAGAGAGAGAGAGAGAGAGAGAGAGAGAGAGAGAGAGAGAGAGAAACATTTCCAGACACACCAGATTAGCAGATACAAAGGAACACCTTCACCTTTGTCATCAGCTAACAGATGCAGCACAGATTGCCATTTTAGTAAAAACTGAAGATACTGCAAAGTGAACTTGAAATACTCATTGAGGTTAACTCATGATTAAGTTTACAAAAATGTTACACAATTTTGTTCAAGCAGTGTGTAAGTTTGAGAACCACCAAGGCAGGACAGCACACACCCTCTATGTGCAAATGGCCATAAATGCTTTCCCACATCTCAGTGTTTGTGTGAGATCAAGGACAGAGGTGGGAGGGGTTAAAGATTTTAAAAAACTAATCTTTGCAAAGCAAAAATGTTTTAAAATCCCAAAGCAACAAATGAGTGCCAAAAATGGCTTATTGAGATTATTCTTCAAAGAATAAACATTTTATAAAGCAGGTACTGTTTTTTTACAATCATGTTATTCCTTATTTCTTATTCCTTAAAATTATATTAAATATGACTTCTTCCACTAGCTCATTCCCCCGCCCTCTTTACTCCGGGTATTGAATGATCTAGAACTTTCTGAAAAATAGTCACCTGCCCTTTGTCTACATTTATATGGCCCCTTGAACCTGGGAAGTTTTATGAGTTGTGATCTCAAAATAAAATTAAGTTTAGTAGAAATTGTGAGGTATAAGGAAGTCAATACATCAGGAAATAAGAGCTACTGAAAAAGAATTTGTTACTACAGTTGCCTAGAGGAAAGCCACACTACCAACGTAGGGGCCACAGGGCAGAGAATCAAGGTCACTAGGAAAAAGGGGTGATAGTGGGCAAATGGCTTATGGTCCTAAGTGATCAGAGTAGATGATAAAGAATGGCCTAGAATGGGAAAGCTCAGTAAAGTAGGTGGCCAAGAGTGGATGCCAGAACTTCACATTTGAGATGCTCAATCCTGGATAAGCTCTTTGCTACCCCAGGACATGGCCTATACGTGGGAAGGGAAGGCCCTCCAGCACCACAAAGACTAAAATACAGAAAATAAAAGGTATGCTTAGTATAGTGCCAGGGTTGCGAGTTCCAGTGGGGGTGGTCTACTCTCCATAGAAGCCAGGTTATCTTGTCCAGCCTTTAAGAGCCTATCACCTTCCAGGAATTCACCTTCTTCCCCACTTTAAGGACATTTGCCCTCCCTAGATGAGCTGTTTCAACAAACATCCTTCTGTACCAACTAGAATGCCTTTTTCATTTCATTCACAAACTTCCACCTGATCCTCCCACCCGGTTCCCTCCCCATCCCCTCCCCCACCCCGTTCCCTCCCCCCATCCACTTCCAATGTCTATTTAATTTCCCCTTCTGAGAAAAATTCAACCATCCTCCCTTGGGCCCTCCTTGGTATTTGGCTTGTCAGGGTCTGTGGACTGTAGCATGGGTATCCTGTACTTTATGGCTAATATCCACTTATCAATGACTACATACCATGTATGTTCTTTTGTGTCTGGGTTACCTCACTCAAGATGTTTTCTAATTCCATACATTTGCCTGAAAATTTCATGATGTTATTGTTTTTAATAGCTGAGTAGTATTTCCTTGTGTAAATGAGCCACATTTTGTCTATTCTTCAGTTGAGGGATATCTGGGTTGTTTCCAGTTTCTGGCTATTATGAATAAAGCTGCTATGAACATAGTTGAGTAAGTGTCTTTGTAGTATGGTGGAACATCTTTTGGGTGTATGCCCAAGAATGGTATAGCTGGGTCTTGAGGTAGAGAACTATCCCCAATTTTCGAAGAAACTGCTAAATTGATTCCCAGAGTGGTTTACAAGTTTGTACTCCCACCAGCAATGGCAGAATGTTCCCCTTGTTCCACATCCTCACCAGCATGTACTGTTGCTTTAGTTTTGATCTTAGCCATTCTGACTGGTGTAAGGTGGAATCTCAGTTGTTTTGTTTTGCTTTTCTGTGATGACTAAGGACATTGAACATTTGAGGTGCAAGGAAAGTGGCGGGGGGGGGGTAGTGAAGGAAAATGGAAATCCGAGGTACGGGGACATCTCTAGGATGTACCAGACCTGGAATGGAGGAGGCTCCTGGGAGTCTATGGGGTGACACTAGCTGAGACTCCTAGCAGTGGGGGATATGGAGCCTGAAGGGGACATCTCCTATACCCAGGCAGGACTCCCAGTAGAGGGATAAGGGCACCAATCAACCCAGAAAATGTTTGACTCAAAATGAGTCCTGTCTACAAGTCCTGTGCAGGGACAAGGATGGAGCAGAGACTGAGGGAATGGCCAACCAATGATTGGCCCAACTTGAGACCCATTCTATGGGCAGGAACAAATCCCTTACACTATTAATTATGCTCTGCTATGCTTGCAGACAGGAGCCTAGAAAAACTGTCCTCAACTACCAGTAGTTGACCAAAACTAATGCAGAGACCCACAAGCAAACATTAGCTAGAGCTTGGGAAGTTTTGTTGGGAAGAGCTGGGAGGACTAAAGGACCTAGAGGGGTCAAGGACCCTATAAGAAGAACAACAGAGTCAATAACCTGGACCCTTGGGGGCTCCCAGAGACTGAACCACCAACCAAAGAGCAAGCATGGGCTAGACCTAGCCAGCTACTAGGGGGTGGAAGATGGGGAAGGTTTATATGAGGTGAGAACCAAAAGGGGGAGCTGCAATCAGGATATAAAATGAATAAAAGGAAAAAAAAGAATGAATAAAGAGAAATACTATTGTTCTTGAAAAAAAAAACTTACAAACTATCATGTTGCTGTGAAGAGACACATGACCAAGGCAACTCAAATAAATAAAAACATTTCATTGAGGCTGGCTTACAGTTTCAGGGGTTCAGCCTATTATCATTATGGTGGGAAGCATGTCATGTCATAGGGTTAGGGTTAGGGTTAGGGGTAGGGGTAGGGTTCGGGTACTTGGTACTTGAGGAGCCAAGAGGGTTAGGGTTAGGGTTATGGTTAGTGTTAGGGGTAGGTTTATGGGTAGTGTTAGGGTTAGGGTTAGGGTTAGGGTTAGGGTTAGTGTTAGTGTTCGGATACAGGGTTAGGGTTAGGGTTAGGGTTAGGGTTAGGGTTAGGGTTAGGGTTAGGGTTAGGGCTAGGGTCAGCATTAGGGGTTAGAGGTTAGGGTAGGGTTAGGGTCAGCGTTAGGGGTTAGGGGTTAGGGTAGGGTTAGGGTTAGGGTTAGGGTTAGGGTTCATTTACTTGGTACTGGAGGAGCCAAGATTTCTACATCTTGTTCAGCAGGCAGCCATGTGGAGGCTCTCTTCAGCACTGGTCAGAGCCTGAGCACAAAAGGTGACCTCAAAGCTCACCCACCCAGTGATACACTCTCTTCAGCAAGGCCACACTGCCTAATACTGCCACTCTCCATGGGACAAGAATTCAGACACATGAGTCTATGGGGGCCATACTTATTCAAACCACCACACAAACTCTAAACTGCTCAACTTAAAAAACAAAACAAAAACAAAAAAAACCAAAAACACATTTTTACTCTGTGTATTTTTGTGTGCATGCATACTGTATATGCAGGTTGTATGTCAGTACCCATCGGGTCCAATAGATGACATCAAATCTCTTGGAACTGGAGCTACAGATGGTTATGAGTCACCCAGTGTGGATGATGGGAAGTGTATCTGGATCCTCTACAAGACCAGCAAGCATTCTTATTCTTTGGGCCATCTCTCCACCCCTTCAAACTGGCCTTACGTTATTAACTCACTGACTGGTAGCAGAGACTTCAGGAATAGTTATGTAAGTATACTAGTCCCACAAGGGATGGCTTAAAAATATTTCTATTAATTCTTTGATCTCTTTAAAAACTGCGGTCCAGCTGGGCAGTGGTGGCGCATGCCTTTAATCCCAGCACTTGGGAGGCAGAGGCAGGCAGATTTCTGAGTTCGAGGCTAGCCTGGTCTACAGAGTGAGTTCCAGGTCAGCCAGGGCTACACAGAGAAACCCTGTCTCGAAAAACAAACAACAACAACAACAATAACAAAAACAAAAACAAAAAAAAAAGAAAAAAGAAAAAATTAAGAAAAAACCCTGAGGTCCAAATACAGACTTGAATACAGACTCTGTCCTACATCTACTGAAGAGGATGTAGGAAACATAAAAGACATTGAAATGAACCCTTCCTCTCCCTGGTATTGCTTCCTCTGAGAAAACCATCCCTGTGACATAATGCTCTCACAGTCCACGGTGGAGGCCCCAGGACTTCCATCAACAGCCATCACAGGCCTGTCACCTCAGACCTGCCATCTCTGTGACTTGTGACTTTGAAGCAAGGTCCTCTAGGGCTGGGGAGACAGCCCCACGGGTAAAGTGTTTGCTGTACAAGTGTGAAGACCTGGGTTGGGATTGCCTAAACTCCATAAGGTAGAATGTGTCTCCAACCCCAATACTCCTACTTTCAGATAGGAGGTAGAGACAGGAGAATCCCCAGAAATTCTTAGCTAGCTACCCTGGCACTCTCCACATGTAACAACACAAGACTATGCCATGACAAGGTGGGAAATGAAGACTAACACCTGAGGTTGTCCTCTAACCCACAATTGCATCCACACATACACACACACACACACACCATATCACACACACCATATCACACCCACACACACACCCACTCACCCCCCCGACACCATATCACACACACACCATATCACATACACACACACCATATCACACACTCAGAGACACAGAAACACACACACCATATTACACACTCAGAGACACAGAAACACACACATATACATATACATATACATATGCACAAAGACACACATACACACTCCTCCAGCCCCAGACAAGTGTTCCAGTGAGCAGAGGCCCATCTGATGTTATAACCAGCCTGGTAAACCACCCGCAAATTTCTTATGCAAGCAGACTTTATGAACTATTAACTGCTAATTTTTTAAAATCACACAGTTTAGGAGTGATTCAGACACAGTGTAATCCACACACCCTCTTTCTGACTTAGAGATGACACAGAGGTAAGCAAAGAGGTTGGCACGGAGTATCCAAGGCCTTAAGTATTCTTAAGTAGAGCTACTAGGATCTAGTCACAAATCTGCCTGCTGCTCCCTGACTGCCCTTCCCCCTAATGTATGTAGCTTGGAATATAATTATGGAGATCGTTGTATCAGAGCAGTTTTCATTAGGTTAAAGAAAACGTAAAACTTATGACTACGGCTGGAGGCGATGAGTGCCACAGAGAAGTGAGGCTCCTAATGTGTGATTTCACATCTGGGAGCAGACACAGTAATCACTCTCATGTTGAAATCTATAGCAGGCTCCTAAGAAAGCATCTGCCTCCTGATGGCTACCATCTTTACCCGGACCTCCTGGGTCTGTGCACCACCCTGCCGCCAATAAACAATTGCTGTAATTCCTGGATATAATAGTTTTGTAATATTTGTACTTAATATGTCTGATCTTGCTCTTTTATTGATGTCTTATGTTTGTTTGTTTATTTGTCTGTTTTCGAGACAGGGTTTCTCTGTGTAGCCCTGACTGTCGTGGAACTCACTCTGTAGACTAGGCTGGCCTTGAACTCAGAAATCCACCTGCCTGTCTCTGCCTCCCAAGTGCTGGGATCAAAGGCATGTGCCACCACTGCTCAGCTTAGGGTTTTTTAATAAATATATTTTCTGTGACAAAACACTCCGACCAAAAGCACCCTGAGAAGAGAGGGTTTATTTGGCTTATGCATCTCAATGATTGAGGAGAAGCAAGGCAGGAGCTCAAACAGGGTAGAAACCTGAAGGCAAGAACTAAAGCAGAGGCATGGAGGAGCTCTCATTACTAGCTTTGTTCCCCATGCATCCATCCATCCCCTACTTCTTTGATTTTTAGAGACAGGTTTTCTCTGTGGAGCCCCTAGAACTCACTCTATAGACCAGTCTGTCCTTAAACTCATAGCAAGCTTCCTTGGCTCTGCCTCCTGAGTGCTAGAATTAAGAGCATGCACCACCACAATCTGATCTTTAGAAAATATTTATTTACATATGTATATGACTGCTCTATTTGCATGCATCCCTGTATGATAGACAAAGCCATTAGACCTCATTACAGATGGCTGTGAGCCACTATATAGTTGCTGGAATTGAACTCAGGACCTCTGGAGGAGTAGTCAGTGCTCTTAACCACTGAGCCATCTCTCCAGCCCCTCTCAGTGTGCTTTCTTATACAACCCCAGGCCACCTGCTCAGAGTGGCACTTCAGTGGGCTGGTCCCACTCACATCAATCACTAATCAAGAAAATCCCCAAAAGACCAATCTAATAGAAACATTCTCTTAACTGAATTAATCCCTCTGTCTAGATGACCCTAACCTGTGTCAAGTTAACAACAACAAAAAGCCAATGAGCACAACTGACCAATAAAGAAAGATTTTTGCTTTAGATACAGAGGCCAAGACCCATGTCACTCTGAGAAGTACGAGAGCGACTTATCCCATTTGGAGAACATAGTAATGGATTTGACATTCAATAGCAGAAAAAGGTATGTAGGGCCAAGGCCTTCTTCTCTCAACCTCTCCATCCTCATTAGTCACTCCCCCCTTCAAGGCTGCCCAGTCCTGGTTTACTTGCTGTGAGGAATGGGGGAATCTAGCTAAGCTTATCCAGGGTGAATGTAGTTTGCACCCAAGTTGTACAGGTGCTTTTAAAAAAAATCCATCTAGGGGGCTGAGGAGATGATTCAGGCAGTACCAGGATTGTTCTACAAGCATGAGAATCCGAGTTCGAATCCCCATCTCTCTCTCTCTCTCTCTCTCTCTCTCTCTCTCTCTCTCTCTCTCTCTCTCTCTCTCTCTCTCTCTCTCGGGCGGAAGAACCTGTCTCAAGGCAATAAAGAAAAGAACTATGAAGGAGGACACCGAGTACCCCCCACATGCATGTGCACAGGTGACTGTACCACACATTCACATATATGCACCATACAGACAACACTGGACACATAAATCATCTACTTGATTTCTGGCATTACGGTCCAAATGAGATTAAGTGGCTTAGCCACGACCTTCCAATGCACTCTCTGAAGACTCACAGCTCAGTCCTTGACTCCTTTAAGAATTATAGCTTATTTCTCTGGCTCTTTTTCCTTCCAGTCCATGTAAACCCTGGCCTGACATATGGTAGTTATTACATAGTTTAGCTGATGTTTGTTGAATTGGGTAAAATAATGAATGAATGAATGAATGAATGAATGAATGATATAATAGGAAAGCATTTGTATATAATTCATATAGAAAAAGAGTAATCAGTAGGACTGGATCAGGGTCAGATCAGCTGTTTCCAAGTGAGAGACTTTGAATTCCAAGTCATCAGAGAGTTGTCCTAGGGCACATAACAGGCAGCCCCTGATCTTATTAGACCGATTACAGAAGCTTGGCAGGCATGCTGCTAAAGAAGCTGTGGGGATTTCGGTTCAACGAGCCTGAACATTTTATTCATTGAAAAGGGCCAAAATGGAATGGGCTGCCTCTGGGGTGCAAATGCCGTGTCGCTCTGAAGTGGAATGGCATTTTCTGAAGGGCCTCATGTGTCAGGTGGAGAATTACACGAAAATGACTTTTAGGTACCTTTAATCTGCCACTTCATGAGTGTGGCCTTGAGGCGTGTACACTATAGCTGAGAACCAGAATATGGAATCCTCCAGAAGTTGTAAGAGCTTTGTTTCTGGAGCAAGCCTAGGTACCAGGGCTGCTTCTCATCTCCCAGGGAGTCACTCCCCTGCTGCCACCACAAGAGATCTAGGCAAGGCTGCTTGATCCCACAAGTGGAGAACAAATGCAAATAAAATAACTAATTTATTCTCATTAAATGTGTTTGGTTACCAGCATCCCAACTTGTCCTGCATTGGTATGGATTAAAAGTACTAAAATGTTTAATTAGTAGGCCATTGGGGCTGAGATGGCTCCAGGCCCTTGGGTTCCTGAATAAACAAATCAAAACCCAGCAAACCACAAAACAAGATGTAACCCAGAATATTGCAAAGTGATCTATCTTGTAACCTTTTTCAATTTATAAAGGCACCAAATCTCAAGCTCTATGTCATAGTATCCCCTAAGCCCTAGAGCTTTCTCTGAAGGCCAACTCTACCTTCTGACTCTACCCCAAACTTCCATCTTTCCTGGGGTTGCTTTTCCTCAGCCCTCTCACAGGGTGGGTCCTCACTCTCACACCCACTCCTGTCTGAGGAGCATCAGGGGACTAATCCTTCCTGTCTCTCACTGCTGCTCTCCAGGCTCATTCCTCTCACCTTCCCTAAGATAGATAGCTATGATTGCTATGTCTTTGCCAATCACTATCTATCCATTGTTACAACCCTACACCATAAAGATTATAGTTGGATAATATATCTATAATTTGGAGTCTCTACACCGCATGGCACCTCTTCTTTCTTCAGCATGCCACCAGTGTTTTTCTAAGCTCTTCTTCAACGTCCTACATCATTTTAATACCCATTATATTTGATCCTTTAAATGTCCCGACCTCTCCTTTCTCTCCTCCCTCATCCCCAATGACCTTGTCTTCATAGAAATTATTGAAGAATCCATTATATCCTGTCGAGAAGTAAATCACCAAGATGGAGTGGCCTTGGTTTGGGGTTCTTAAGATACAAGCAGGAGACAGCACCAATCCAAACTTAAATGCATCCCAAGCCAGACCTTTGAACTGGGCCACTTGCCCTATGTAAGGTAGTATCCACAAAATGCAAATTCCTGAAAAGATAACTCGTTTACTTCTCTTGACTTCTGGACATACCCCATCCCTATCTTATAAAACAGCTTAACATTCACAGGGACTAATAATAATCCCCTAGAAAACCCCCACAGAATTTAAAGCTATAAACACAGCCACCATTTGTTGAAACCATGGAGTACATTTTCAGGTCAGTCTAAATATGTATTTTTCCTGACAGCAATCCTAATAGATAACAACAGCTTCTGGTTTTGACTTGGTCAGTGTTTTTCCTTGGCCTCGAGTATCAAGGGAATCAGCATCAAGGGAATCAGCAACAGAGTCAGCAGATAAATCTCCACTGAGACTCCAAGGAAGATACCTTCATGGAGAAGGAAGGGAGGGCTGTAGGTCCTCAGGTCTGCTCTGATGGAAGACTACTGGTGTGAGGAAGCTCGAGGCAGCCTACACACAGTGAGAGTCTCCTGTGATGGATTCGGAGTGTGTTATGTAGCATCTCACCAGCCCCCACTTGTAAGTGGGACATCGACTAGAGGAACTGAGGATCACTGATGAGGTTCTAACCGTTGTGGCCCCATAGCCAAGCTGTACTCCAAAGCCTCACCAAGGCCACGGCTACATCCTCAGCAGCCACAGCTAGAATTGGGCAGCTGTGCTGGCTACCAGGGAGACAGCCAGGAGTGGAGCTTTCTTCCTCTTTAGCAAAGTACAAGGGACAATTACAAATGCACACTGACCAGGCCCTTCCAAGCCAGGCCCCTGGACGGACAAACAAGTACAGAAGCCCGGGCTTAAGTTTCCTTAGCTACATAAGCTCGCCCTTGCTGACTGGTCTCTTGCCTTGATACTGGGCTTTTAATGCTGCCTGTCAGTTATACATAATCTCCCTAAATTTGCTAGATGTCTTCCCTAAAGAACAAAGAAGCAATAATAATTCAATACATTTCAATTCCCTTTGCTTAAAATGTCATCCTGCCAAATAAATAAAGCAAGAATCTCCAGGATTTCCCAGAACCCAACTGCCCTCCACTTGTCTTCTCCATTAGTGCCAACCGACTGTATGGACGCTGCAAAGGCAATCCTCCTCCATACCCCTCCCTGCTCTCTTCCTCTCCCTCCCCCCTCTCCTCTCCCTCTCCATCTTTCACATGCTCCCTTTTTCACTCCTTATGGGACCTTCCCAGCAGCAAGTAATGTCTCTTATCTTTAAAAGGAGAAGTCCCTGGAACTGGATCCTTCTTGTCAACTGTCCCCCTCCTCCCCTTTCAGAGCAAAGCTCCTCAGAAGAGCTGTATTCAATGCTTCCTTTTGACCCTGTCACCCCATCCTCCTTGATCAGGTCCCTGAGGACTTCCATGTTGACAGCCCATACAGCTCTTTCCAGCTGGCAGCTTATATCACTTACCTGGGGTATGGCACTAGACCCAGCCTCTTCACAACTTTCTGCATTCGGTGTGCAGGAATCCACATCCATCTGGCTTGTCTCCTTTCTTGATGGTGACTCCTTCCATTCCTTTGCTTATTTGTAAGGCAAATTCTTCTGAAAATCATAAACAGCATATCTAAGTTGAGTATAGAGGAAATAAAATCTAAGAAAGCAAGAAAGTAAGAAAACAAGCAAGCAACCAACCAACCAAGAAAGAGAGAGAGAAAGAGAGAAAGAAAGAAAGAAAGAAAGAAAGAAAGAAAGAGAGAGAGAGAGAGAGAGAGAGAGAGAGAGAGAGAAAGAGAGAGAGAGAGAGAGAAGAGAGAGGGGCCAGAGAGATAGGTCAGTAGATGAAAGCTCATACTGCTCTTACAGAGGACCCAAGTTCAATTCCTAGCAACCATATGAGCAGTTCCCAACTGCTTACTCTAGGTCTAGGGTCTCCAATGATGTCTATACTCAGATGCACATACCTACACAGAGATACATGCATGCACATAATTTTAATTTTTAAAAGCTGGTCATAAGACCATGAGGCATAGGGTCTGTGTATTCCAGGCACTGGCAGTGATAAAGAGCTGTGGACCTCCAGTGTAGACGCAACTGTAAATGCAACTAACCCCTTACAGGAGAACTCTCACAGTTGGATTAAGTGGTTTGAAACTCATTCTGCTGGTATGACCAATGAACAGTGAGTGTTTTGTGATCTCAGAGGATAAAACCTTGACATGATCTCAACTCTTTGTGGTCTCTACATGTCGGGGTGACTCAGGGCCCCTTTCTTGACTATTTCATCTTTTTTACTACATTTGTTCCCATGGAGAATCCCTCTCAACTATCAAATAATTTGTCTACCAAGCACAGAGTGTGCAATTTCTAGGGACCACAATAATTTCAGGGACCCACGAATATGCTTTGACTTCCTTCAAAATTAGACTTTTAAAAAATGAGTATCACAATCGGAAACCCATGCTAGATTGTATTTGTCTACATATTTTTATTTTTAATGAAAGACATATCGTGAAGACGAAAGTGGGTAGGGTCCGGGAATGTCATGAGGTGACCCTGAGGTTTATGATTTTAAATACCATGTAGATGCAGTCACACAGATGTGTAATCATTTCCCCAGCATAGACCTTAACCCTGAACTGCAGACTTGCATGTCCATATCATATGAACACAAGCTAACCCACTGTTGGGTGAACCTAGGTGTCTGTCCCAGAATATGCACTCACAGAGTCTGTAGTCTTACATGCATACAAATGAGGCACAAAATAAATATTTATTTGGGATAAGAGGGCTGGGCTGTCATCTCATTAGTAGTGTGCTTGCCTAGTCCGCACAATTCCCCTCTTCAATACTCAGCACCATATAAAACCAGGTGCGACGTCACACATACCTGTATGCACTTAGGTGGAGGCAGGAGAATCAGTCGTTCAAGATCATCTCTGGCTACATAGCGAGTTTGAGGTCAGCCTAGTCTACTCGAGACAAAGAGAGACAGGGAAATAAGAGTCACAAGCCCTCAATTTAAAAAGCAATATGATTTGAAATGTCACAAAATCCAGAGAGAAAACACAGCATCTTCATTGTTGTCTGAGAAGCTTTTACAGAAATGTTTTTCTGCCAACCTGGGATATATGTTCTCTGATCATCTCTTCATTTTCTACATCAGGAATAAGAAGGCAGTGGAACTAGCATAGTTGATAGAGAGCAGGTTTTCAATCTTGACAGCCTAGTGGAGGTTCTTTCAGCATTGTAGCTTGTTGATAATTTCCATCTTCTCTGAGGACTGTTTCTGGGCTTTCAAAGGCTCTCAAGAGTGTCTTTTCTATAGGAGCTAAAGGACTTCAGACCACTGGAGGGTTTTCTATTTGATGTTGGAACTGACTTTTTGAACTGATGGGCTCATTATCCAGGTTCTGCCAATATCTTACTGCATGGTTGTAGTGTGGCTTTTGTATAACAATGTCTTTAGTTACTTCTCTTCATTAACCAGATGATCTAGTTTCCTGGATTATCAAGCTTATGGCTTCCATACTAAATTTACATCTTTTCATAATGAGTTACTAAACCCAGTATAGTCTGAAAATTCTATTATTTGTGTGTGCAAAAATAATTTCTTTGGATCTCATTGTTCATACTTATTGATTTTGCTTTGTATTCCACTGATTTAATTTTTCAGGTTTACGTTTTCATTGTTGGCATTTTGGGGTTTGTAGAGGTGTTTTTGTTTGTTTGTTTGTTTTGTTTTGTTTTGTTTTTGAAATGTAGTCTCACATATAGCAGGTTATCTTTGAACCTGCAATCCTCTTGCCTTGGCCTCCTGAATGATTTTTATGTCAGTTTTTAAAAGATTATTTTGTCAGTGTCTCAAGATTAAAATAATTTAAGGATGAATGGTACTTCTAGGAAACATTCAGAACAATGATCTGTAGTTCTTTACTCATTTTATTTCAATGTTTCTAATTTCCAAAATGGAGTCACAGTAGCATAACCAGGTACCTATTCTAACACACTCACACAAAAATCCTATTGAGTAATTTTAGCTATATCTACCCCTTCCTTAAATATATTCCTGAAGGGAGAGGACCACCATTTTGACTTTGTCTCAGTGAAAACTGAATTCTTTGCTATGTCTGATGATTAAAAACATTTCTATAACTCTCATTCTGGGAGTGGCTATTCTTGAGCCTTCTAGTACCAACATAGCTGCCAACTTGATCTTGTCAAAAATCAGACTGGAACCTGCCAATCTTTTGCTCCAAAGCACCAAACAGACTTTATCCCCTTGTGGGTCTTCTAGTCCCTACAGTCTGGACAGATGACCTGGCTTCACCAAGACTCCACCACTCTCCCCTTTTCTGCTTCTGTTCTACAAATTCATTTCCTTCAGGACTAGTTACCCCAGGGCCTTTGCATATGCCATTCCCTTTGCTTAAAACATCATCCTGCCAAATAAAATGAGGTTCACTCCCTCACCAACATTGAGTCTTTGCTGAAGCATCACCTGTCAGTGAGGACTTCCTCAGCTGACTCTCTTGAGCATTGACCTCCCAGCACGACCTACCCTCTTTCTCTATTTCATCTATCTCATTCATCAAAGCTACTATATCTAGTATTTATTCCCAAGGCTCACTTAAACAGTCAATGAAGTTAACTGACTGAAAGAATGAAAGTAAGAAAGTCAGAGACTTAGTGCTTTTTAAATATAACTCTAGATGGAATCATTCTAGAATTTTGTTGCTCATTCTAGGGGAATGTGTTTGTCAAGTATTTGCTTATTCTGTTCCTCACTCAATAAGCCAATAAGTTCTGGTGTATAAGAGTGTTCAACACTGTGCTATGTCATGGGCACACATTGCTGAAGGAGGGACATATAGCTCCAGTTCTGAAGCTCATGGTTATGAAGAAAGTGGACTAGAGCCAGCATGCTTGGCATACCACTTCCTGAGCATGGGTTTGCATAGGATTGGACAATGCCAACTCCTAGAAATTCACTTCTAGCATATACTACAGATGCATAAATCCCAAATACACACTTAGAGAAGACAACATCATGTACAATATAGTTCAGACAGGTATGGAAGATTTAGAACTCATACAGGTCTCCATAAGTTTTTGTCTAGTCTCCTGTAACTATTGAGCTTTGAGGACATCTGCATTTCTAAAAAAAGAAGAAGCCAATGGGACTGGCATTCTGAGCTTTGGATAGATTTTAAGCCCTAAGTTTCCGGCTCTTTATCTAGATTTAAGTAGCCAGAGAATATGCGCATAATTCTAGACTGCCAAAGATTTCAACAGCCTTTCTCACCCTGTTCTCAAATGGCCATGGTATTTTCTTGAGTATGGGCATCCTGTCTGTTTTGATATGTAGTATTTCACAGGTTTTAATCATTCCCACTAGAGTGTGGGCAAAGGTGGGGGTGGTGTGAGGGAGGAAAGTCTCACGATGCAGAAATTGGAGAGCTGTCAATATTCAAACCCAAATCATCTGTGTTTCCCCTGACTCCATGAAACACAGATCAGAAGAAAAACACATCCTACTGCCTGGCACATTGTGGGTTCTCAAAAGCATATGACTGAGTGTATCAGCTTGTCTTCCATAGTTCATAACACAACGCCACAGGCCGAGAAAGTTACAAAGAAAAGAGGTCTCTTTGGGTGCATAGTTCTTTTTCTAAGTTCATTTCTGTTGCTATGACAGATACTCTGACTGCGAGCAACTTAGGGGAGAATAGGACTGTTCGGCTTACAATTCTGGGTTATCATCTCTCTTTTCAGGGAAGTCAACACAGGAACTCACACAGCTAGTCAGATCACATCCACAGTCAAGAGAAAGAGATCATACCCCTATGTTTGTTCAGTCTCACCCAGCTTTCTCCTGTCCTAGACAGTTCAGGACCCAGACTGTGAAATATTCTTGCCCACATTCAGGGTTGATCTGCCTAATTCAGCAACAACAAGACAGTCCCCAACAAACATGCCCACAAGCTGACTCCATCTAGACAATTCTCCACTAAGACTCTCTTTCCAGGTGACTCCAGGTTGTGTGAAGTTTACTGCCAAAACTAACCAGCAGAGTTCTGGAGGCACAAGGTGCTGAATCTGGAGATGCTGTTCTTGAAGGCAGTATTAGGTGGTGTAGGTACCACACTGCGAGAAATGGGGCAGGGGAATGCGTATTACCTCTGGTCTCTCTTCACTCTGCTTATGAAAATCAACAATTTTCATAATAGGGCTCCACCCTGGTGGCCTTATCTAGTCCTAATCACTTTTCAAAGGACAAGGTCCAAAGGATCCCACCTTCTTAGTGCTTCCCAGTGGGATTAATCCCCACATGAGTCTCCAAAGGGACAAACCATATTCAAACCATTTGAACCAAGAAAAATGAACCTTTGCAAACTGTACTCAGGAGATACTACAAGCAGAGCCATACCCATGCAAGCTAGTAACTAGAATTACAAGTAACATGCTGCTTCAAACTAATTTAATTATGCTTGCTTTGGTTTGGCTCATTTGATTGTAAATAACCCAGATGGCCTTAACTCCACAAACCTCCTGGAGCTCCTCCTCCCTCCTGCTCTCTTCCTCCTTCATGTACACACACAGAGATGAACTAAAACATATACTGAAAAGTAAACAAATTAGAGCTCACCATCCACCCAGTTATCATAAAGTAAGGGCTTTGAAGCCAAAATACAGAATTCTGAGGCCATCCCGAAGCCTCCCAGCCACAAGCCTTTCCTTTCCCAAGCCATCACTTCAAGTATTTGTGTTAAATTGATTTGTGTGTGTAAGTTTGCCTGCTTGCATGTATACACAACACATGTATGGAGAGGGTGTCAAATCCCTATTACTGGAATTATGGATGGGCTTTGAGCTGCCATCTGTGTGCTAGGAACTGAACCCAGATCTCTGTAAGAAGAAGTATTTTTAACTGCTCAGTCAGCTCTCCAGCCCTCCCTCAAAGTCATCATTTTATGGTGGACATTTTCTTGAATTTTAGTTTGATCAATAATATATGTGTCTCTAAACAGTTAAACCTCTTTTACACCAGTTTCTCTCCCTGTGTCTCTCTCTGTGTCTCTTTGTCTCTCTCTCTCTCTCTCTCTCTCTCTCTGTGTGTGTGTGTGTGTGTGTGTGTGTGTGTGTGTGTGTGTGTGTATTTAGCTAAACTAGCACTTTACCACTGAGATACACCCCCAACCTTTTTTTATTCTATTTTGAGTGGCTCAAGCTAGCCTGGAATTCACTACCAGCCTAGGCTGGACTTGAACTTCCACCTTCCCACATCACCCTCAAGTAACTGAGATTACACGTGCCCTAGTTTGATTTCTACTGCTGTGAAAACAGCTCTTGCTGAAATCTACTTGGGGAGGAATTTCTTTGGCTTACATATCCTGATCATAGTCCATGACTGAGGAAAAGTCAGGGAAGGAGCCCAGGTAGAAGCCGAGGCAGGACCCATAGAGGAATGAAGGAACACTACTCACTGGCTTGCTCCCCAGGGTATGCTCAGCTTTGCTTTACTGTTCAACCCAGGGCCACCTGCCAGGAGGTGACACATTCACAGTGGGTTGGGTACCCCCATATGAATTATCAACAAAGAAAATCCATAATTACAGTATATTTATGTCTTTGTATCTATAATAACTTAAAGTAGTCTATGTGGGGTCTTAAATATTTTAAAATCACAGTTAATATTATGATATTATTCTAATTTATAGCTTTACTTTCACTTTTAGTAGATATATACTATATGCATGTATATGTACTGATATGTAAAATGCAATTAATAGCCCTTATGGGCCTAATGGCACTTTGTTAAACCCAATTAATACTATAAACTATATGTTATAAAGATAATCACAAGGGTAGAGAGATGGTTCAGCAGTTAAGAGAACTTAGGACCAGATTCCATTTCCAGAGGACCCAGGTTCAACTTCTAGAAGTCACAGGGTGGTTTACAAGCATGTGTAGTTCTAGTTCCAGAGATCCATCATCCTCTTCAGACCTCCCTGGGCTCCTGCATACATTGTGTGCACATAAATTCATTCAGATTCACACTCATGCACAGAAATGACAAATATGATTGTAAAATATAATAAATCTCCTTAAAAATATAATCAGATAGGTTATTGGAATACAGTGTCCAAATTCTCTTAAAACTCCTTTAACTTAACAGGAATATAGTTAGATTATCTGTGACTGGCAGTTTTATTTCTACCTTCACAATTCCTATACTTTAATTTCTATCTCACTCTAATGCACAGACTAGACCTCCAGATCCTTCACCTCAGTGACAGGCACAAATGATAATTGCCTTCCAGGTCTTACTCTTGATTTCCATGCAAAATTTTCAGTATTTCCCATCAAGTACATTTGCTGAACTTTCTAGGTACTTGTTATTTGATCAATGTCCCCTTAATCATATTTTGTTTAGAGGTTTTGTCATAAATAAGAGTTGACTCTTAGAGGTTGGTCCTGCTACATTTAAAGAGATGGTTTCATTATCTGTTAGTGTCATGTTTCAGTTTTTTTTCAGGCCACCATAACAGAAGGCCATAGGCAAGCCAATTTAGAAGTGTTGGAAATTTATTCCCTGTAGTTCTAGGGCCTGAGAGATAGAAGACCCAGGTGAATACTTTGGGGTCTGGCAAGAACCAGCTTTCCCAGTCATCCATAGCCTCACTGTAATCTTGAATAAGAGATGTGGCGAAGCACTATTGGGTTGATCTTCCTTTACAAGGACTCCAGTCCCATTAACAAGGGCTCTGCCATCACCTCTCAAAGCATCACCTCCAAATACGAACAGGTCAGAGATTACTTCAACAGAGGACACACCATGTGAATTACATTACTTAACTGTGTGAGTGTATTTGTGTGTGTATTGTGTGTTATATGTTGGATATGTGTGTGCTGTGTGTTGTGTGTGTGTGTATGATGTGTGTGATGTGTGTGTGTGGTGTATAAATACATGTGGGAGCAAGTATAACCGTGAAGGTAGAGAAGAATACTGGGTGTCCTGTTCCATCACTTACGACCTTAGTCCCCTGACATGCTGTCTCTCACTGAACCTGGAGCTAGGCTAGCAACCAGCAGCTTGGCAATGCTCTATCTCTGCCCACAACAACACTGGGAGTTCAGATGTGTGTGTTCCTATGTGAAGCTTTTTACATGGATCTGAACTCAGGTCCTCATGTTTGCACAGCAAACTCTTATGAATCATCTCTCCAGCCCCGACTGCATATACAACACATTAGAGCAGCAGTTCTCAGCCTTCCTAATGCTGTGACCCTTTAACATAGTTCTTCATGTTGGGGTGGCCCCCAACCATAAAATTATTTTTGTTGCTACTTCATGACTGTTATTTTGCTACCGTTATGAATCATAATGTAAAGAATTTTGGAGATAGAGGTTTGCCAAAGGGGCTGGGACTCCTAGGCTGAGAATCACTACATTAGGGAATGAGAATTAGGAAGTTTCTCCCAGAGTAATCCGTACAAAGACAAGCCCAAATTTGAATTCTCTGTTTTTCCCCCTTTATCTTCTGTCTGACTACAACAAAGAGCTTTGCTCTGTGTCTGTTGAACAACACAGAAAGTGTAGATGGGGAAGAGATGAGAAGTCCTTTACAGGAATCTTTAACAGAGTTTTACAAGAGAAGTACTACTTTATTGACCCAGAATAACACTCATAATCAGACAGATATTATCAACTTCTATTTACATGTTGCTTCCAACATTTGTGATGGCTATTTGTCTTAATGTTGCTTTCAACCTGTTGACTGCTTTCACCAAAATCTTACCACCACACACACATACACATTTATATCATTCTGGGTCGGGGGCATGGAAGAGTACATAGTTAAAGATTAAAGCTATGCATTTATATTAAGATATAAAAGCTGGTTGTATTTGGAAATCCAAGACATAGTATTGTTGGATACATAGTTCTCTTAAAGCAGGCTGGACCTAAGCAAGCTGAGTAAACAGTCGGCAAGCAGGATAAGTTCCAGTCTCAGATGCTCTCAAGGGGCATTATTAACTTGACTGTGAGGTCCAGCAAAAGTTCAGTCTTATTGGAGCCAAGGGACATTTTCAGAAAAAAATGTATCACCATGTCTTAGTTACTTTTCTATTGCTGTGATTAAAGACCATGGCCAAGAGCAAGTCCAGGGAAAATGTTTAAATTGTTTTGTTTCATTTGTGTGTGTGTGTGTGTGTGTGTGTGTGTGTGTGTGTGTGTGTGTATACTTCTATATTATAGTCTATCTTCGGAGGGCATTAGGATAAGAACTCAAACAGGGCAGGAACCTAGAGGCAGGAGCTGATGTAGAGGCCATGGAAGGCTATTGCTTACTGGCTTATTTGGCATGCTTTCTCATAGAGCCTAGGACCACCAATCCAGGGGTGGCCCTCCTACATGCTCTGTAGGCTTGCCTGCAACCTGATCTTATGGAAGCATTTTCTTAATTGAGGTTCTCTGTTCTCAGATTACAATAGCTTGCATTAAGTTGACATGAAACTAGCCAATACAATTAGCCCTTGTCAACTTGATACACAAATACATCACTGTTAATTCACAACCTGTCCTTCCTCTTTTGTCCCCAAGATGGCATATTAATATTTATATTGCCATAGAAAATATAGAAAATATAAAATAAAGCTTTAAAACTCCCACAGTCATGAAAAATTCAACACTTTAAAAAGTTCAGTCTCTTTTAAAAACATCCTGTGTTTTTTGAAATCAAAGTCTCTGTAAAACTACAAAACCCTTTTCAAAGTTTAAAGTCTCTCAACTGTGGACCCCTGTAAAAATCAAAAATAAATTAAATACTTTTTACTTCAAGAGGGAAGAACCAGGGTATAGTCTCCATCAACTGAAGGAAAACCTGATTCCAACTGTCTAGATAACTCAGTGTCCAACATCTGGGATTCATTTGTGATTTTCTGGGATCCTCCAAAGAACCTGGGTCACTTCTCTGGCTCTACCCACTGATGTCCACACACTCTGTCTCCTAGGCTCAGGGCAGCTCCACTCCATGGCTGCTGCTGTTCTTGGTGCTTGCCCCATGGTACTGGTATTGCCAAAATGCTAGAGTCCCTTGGGGCAGCTGGGCTACCCTTTTACCAATAGCCTTTCCTGGACTCTCTTCAAGGACTCAGGCCACAGAGTGGCAAGGCCTTAGCTGCTCTCCATGACCTCTTTATTCCTTTGAAGTGCCTCGAGACTCAGTACCACCTGGGTGACTCTTATACTACCAAGTTCGGTTGCCAGCACAAGGTACAACCTTGGCCACCTCTGGAATGGAAGCTACCATGTGCCAAGTAAGAGGCAACATGTCCCAGATTTCACCTCAGTGATGCTGGTCTCTTCTTAATCACTTAATTTCTCAGCTCTAGATAACCAGCGGTGGCTATCCTAACAAAGCAAATGTTTTCCTTTACTGGTTCTGGAATCATTTTAGTCACCAGATTCTTCAGCCTCAGCTAACCAGAACCACAGATTCTTTACTTATGTATGTGAGTACACCATTGCTGTCTTCAGACACACCAGAGAAGGGCATCAGATCCCATTACAGATGGTTGTGAGCCACCCTGTGGTTGCTGGGAATTGAACTCAGGACCTCTGGAAGAGCAGTCAGTGCTCTTAAACTCTGAGCTATCTCTCCAGCAGAACCACAGATTCTTTTTTTTTTTTTAAAGATTTATTTATTTATTATATGTAAGTACACTGTAGCTGTCTTCAGACACACCAGAAGAGGGTGTCAGAAGAGGGCGTCAGATCTCATTACGGGTGGTTGTGAGCCACCATGTGGTTGCTGGGATTTGAACTCATGACCTTCTGAAGAGCAGTCAGTGCTCTTCCCCACTGAGCCATCTCACCAGCCCAGAACCACAGATTCTTAACTCAAAATATGCAACAGCCTCAGTGGAGTCTTTAAATGACTCTGGCACTTCCCTTTAGGACTTCACAAGCCAGGCCTCCATTGTCTGCATTCCTCTCAACACTTTTTTTTTTAAATTTATTTCTTATTATAAATAAGTACACTGTAGCTGTCTTCAGGCGCACCAGAAGAGGGTGTCAGATCTCATTACAGGTGGTTGTGAGCCACCATGTGGTTGCTGGGATCCGAACTCAGGACCTTCAGAAGAGCAGTCAGTGCTCTTATCCGCTGAGCCATCTCGCCAGCCCTCTCTCAACACTCTTAACTTCCAAACTTCCACAGAACAGCTGCTCATCAAGCTTTGAACGCTCAATGACTTTTCTAGCCCAAAATTCCAAGTCCTTCTACAAGCCTCCTAAAAACAACATAGCCAGGTCTGTCACAGCAGTACCCCACAACCCTGGTACCAATTTCTGTGTTACTATCTACTGATGTGATGTAACTCCAGGGCCAAAAAGCAAGTTGGGGGAGGAAAGGGTTTATTTGGCTTACACTTCAATTTCATAGTCACTGAAGGTGGTAAGGAACTTAAACGGGGCAGGAACCTGGAAGCAGGAACTGATGCAAAGGCCACAGAAGAGTGCTACCAATGGCTTGCTTAGCCTGACACATATATATGTGTCATATATATATGGACCAGGACCACCAGCCAAGGTGGCACCACCCACAATAGGCTGGGTCCTCCTCCATCTATCACTAATTATGAAAACGTCCCACAGGCTTGCCTGTAGCCCAGTCATAGGGAAACTTATTCTCAATGGAGGGTCCTTCCTCTCAGATGACTCTAGCTTGTGTCAAGTTGATGTAGCTAGCACACCAGAGCACCTAATGGACTAATTATTTAGGTGAGGCCGCCACTCCATTCCTAGCTGAACCCTCTTTGGTTTAAATGTTTTATCATCTTTTTACTTATCTCTTCATTCACTTTGCCAACATTTTCTTTAGGACATTTGCATGTATTTTCATAAACTGACTTTAGTTTTTTTTTTTCCTGCCATGCCTTTTCAAGATTCAGATTCAAAAATCACGATTGCTTCATAAAACATGTTAGGAGGAGAGATTTTTCTCTTTTTATATCTTCTAGAAGAATTTAAGATTTATGCTATTATTTTTTGTAATGTTTAGTAGAATTTGCAATAAAACCATCTGGAAATGTCTGGTTTACATTATTCTTCAAGGGGAATTTTAATTTTTTTATTTTGCATCTATTTCATGCACTTGCATCATGTGTGTAGGGGCAGATGTTGAGGTCAAGGACAACCCGAAGGAGTCAATTCTCTCCCTCCACTATGTGGATTCCAGGGATTAAACTCAGATCATCGGGCTAGGTGATAAGGGCCATCCTGTGATCCATTTCACCAGGGAATACTTTGCAGGATTGTAAAATTCTAATTTATAGCCATATTCTTTTAGCAGTTCCTCTCCCACTACTTTCAGCTCCTATTCTTTCTGTAGATGTGTCAGTTGCTAGTCTTATTTCTGTGACTTTATTCTGTGGCTGCTTTGAAAACTAATACATTACCCTTTGTTCTCTAAAACTTCAGCATGATATATTAATGTAGAGCTCTTATTTATCCTCCAGGAACTTTGTTAGAAATGTCAAAACACTGGACTATCTGAGAAAATTCTCAGCCATTGTCTATTCAAGATTCTATCATCTATCTATCTATCTATCTATCTATCTATCTATCTATCTATCTATCTACCTATCTATCTCTTTCTTTCTCTTTCTCTATCCTCTCTCTCTCTCTCTCTCTCTCTCTCTCTCTCTCTCTCTCTCTCTCTCTCTCTCTTTCCATTTCTCCAGAAAACACTGATTAATACAAACACCAATGGTACCGATGACCACCTGGATCATTTTTCCTCCATTGCCTCCTCTGCTCTTTTTGTTCACCTGCTTTGGTATTGCTGTTCCTATCTGAATGCTTTCTTTCAAACTATCTTCTAATGTTCTAATGTTATCAATCCCCTCATTACCAATCGAATTCATTTATTCAATTTTAATTTTTGTATCTGGGATCTTCATGTAGTTCTTTTTCAAACCAGCCTTCAACTCTCTGCTAAAATTCTCGTCTTCCCCAGGGAAGGATGCATCAGTTAGTTACCCAATACCAAGTGCTCAGCCCTGAAGACGTACATGTGAATAACATTTTGCAGACTGAGAAGGTTGTATGTAGGAATATATATGTATGTATGTGTCCATATATGCATGTAACAACAATTAATGAAAAAAGAGGCCATAAATTTGAAAGAGAGTGGGGGCAGGTATATGAGATGGTATGGAGGGAGGACAGGGAAGGGAAGAATGATATAATCTTTAAAAATAAATGACCTTCAATTCTAATCATATGTTATCACCTTGAGCAGAAACCCATCATATTCTGTGGCCCTGGTGATCTAGCTTATGTAGCTTCCACCCCTATTGTTTTGTCTTCTTTTATGCCTGAGATACTGTCTTTACATGATTACCAGTGGAGGCAATTGTGACATTTGTGGTCCTATCATCTCCTGGGGGACTACTGCCAAGCATTTGGCACCACAGTGTCACCCTATTTTATGAGACTTAACTTGTGGTCAATTTAAACTCTAGTCTCTGTGATCCATTTCATGTGTCTGCTTACACTTTCTTACAGCGCCCCAAGTTTTTCCCATGCTCAGAAAAGAAGATGTTTACTAAGCTACTCTTACTTGATTCCCTAGCCCATTCTCTCCACCTTGCTTTATGATGCTAGGCCTGGGCTTCTGAGAGCTGCATTGTTTATTGAAAAACACTATCACTCTATGATTTTGACCTCACTGCTGAAGTAGTCATGTTAATAAATAGCTCTGTATGTGAGAGAGATATCCTTACTTGAAATAAAAATTGGCAAAACCTTAAGTTTGTCCCTATTTAAATTGTTTTATTGGTCTATGCAAACAATGAGTCTTTGCTCCAACATACATACACATTGTAGATATGGGTGCCTATTGGGTGCTTGGCAGCTTCTTGGATTCATGGTCAGAGTGAAGAAAAAATTGGCTGCAGAGCCTGTGGCAGAATCAAAGTGTCCTGATGCCAGGGTTCTGTAACAAGTGGCCCTAACAATGGAACTTCAACAGTCTATGCAGTGTACATAACCACAGGTCCCTCCTTGTGTAGCTCCCATCTCTTCTTTCTGCCTCATTCTCTACCCTCCCTCTGTCCCTCAGCTTCATGTCCTATTCAGAGTCCCATCTCTGCTCTTTCCCTGGGGATTGAATGTGAAAATTTGAACACAGTGGTGCTGGAGAGGTGGTTAAGAGTATTTGCTGCTCTTCCAAAGGACCAGCACCCATACTGAGCAGCTTACAACTGATAGGGTCCAATGACCTCTCTGGCCTCCATGGGGACTCAAACACATGGCCTACACTCACACACTCATGCATGTACACTAATAAAAATTAATCTTTTTATAAAAAAATTGAGCACAAAAAAGTTTAAGCATTCAATGTAAAAAATCAACACCAATATAAACTAAAAGAAAGATGAGAGAATTAGACAATTAGTAAATTAGCTGCAAAATAATGAAATGCAAAGAGAAATGACCAATGAGCCTATCACTCCAGCAAGTCTCAGAAAGAAAAATCAGCACAAAATACACATCAGAAAAGAGAAAGATAAAATCATAGTGGTGGAAGGGGTGAAACTAATTCTGTCATGTAAATCATTATTAATAAAATTTCAGATTTAGATGAAATACTATTTGTGACATTTCAAGTACAATAAAAATGTCCCAAGTTGGCTCAATTTGTTGACTAATGTCTTAGATCATTATCAATTGCTGTGATAAAACACTGTGACCAAGGCAACTTACAAAAGAAGAGCTGAAGGTTCCAGAGAGTCTATGATGGCAAAACAAGGCAGGCACAGAGGTAGGCAGCTGGAGCAGCAGCCGAGGGCTTGCATCTTCATCCACAGCCAGGAGGCAGAAAGGTATACTTGGAGTGGCATAGATCTTCTGAAACCTTGAAGTCCACTCCCTGTGACACGCCTCCTCCAACAATGCCATACCTCCTAATCCTTCTCAAGCAGTTCCACCAACTGGGGACCAATCAAGTATTCAAACACACAGGAGCCATACTCATTCAAATCACCACAACTACCTAGAAACGTCGTTGGCCACAGAAGGAACTGGGGAGCTTGTTCATGGATGCATTACATTAAGATCATAAATATAAAGAACAATACATTGTGATTACCCTGCAGCAACATCTGCCTGACTTAACCATCAAGGAACATATCTTCCGTAAGTGAGTCATTGCAGTCTATGCTAAAAGTATATGAACTATCTACCCTCCATGGATTCTCCTCTTCTTCATGGGTTGATATGTCTGTGGAGTCAAAGGCATGCTCATTTGGTGTCCCTCAACATCCCCACTCCACTGCCATCCCCAATCTATAATCTACATGATGTTTACCTAAGACCCTGGGTTCCCTGCTCAAATGTCCTTGGTACTCCCTGCCTGGCCCATATAGTCTTTTAACACCTCTAATTCTCCCAAGAGAGTTTGTGTTATTAGAATGCTTAATACTTGGCCCAAAGTATAGTCAAAGGCAATTCTTTGTGTGACACTTAAATGGAACTTGAATTTATGAGCCAGCGTGTAGGCCAGTCAAGGTTGATATTTTCTTAATCAGTGCAGACTGCTATAACCAAGGACCATAAAATGAGTGGCTTAGAAACAACAGAAATCTATACCTCACAGTCCTAAAGCTAGGAAGTCTAACACAAAAGCACTGTCATTTGATGTCCAGTGAGTGCTATTTCCTGACTCATAGACAGTGCTTTCTTACTGTCTCCTCCAATGATGGGAGGGACCAGGCAGCTCTCTGGGTCTCCTTTAAGGCAGTCATATCCTTCCTAATGACCTTGCCCTAGTGACCTATGAATTTTTCAAAAGCCCACCTCCACCTTTCATATCCCTGGGTACAAGATTTAATACTTGAAGCCTGAGCACACCCAGCACTCCCTTCAGCGCAGATAAAAAGAGGCAGGGATCAGACCATGGGCCAGCTGCTAGCTTTTCCTGTGTCATAACTTAAGCTATAGAACTCTGAGGTATATAAGAGTTTAAATTTTAAACCCAGCCTTCCAGGTTATCATAAAGATATAATCACCCAGAAAGGAAGACAGCACCTCTTGTATTTAATGGCTCATTAGCTGATTCATAGCACTGTTTCTGTTTCTATCTGTGTGCATATAGATAAATATATATGAGTATATACACATGGGTATGTACCATTCTATATTTATTAGCTTAATGTTAGTGTTTTTGTTTTACCTTCTCCAAATCTGGGAAAAGTAGGCTAGCTCATTCTTAGCATCTGGAGCAAGCATAAAGATGAAGGCTTATCGTTACCCACACAGCATGGTATCATACTGACAGTTTTAAAGACACACAGACCATTGCAACAGAATGAAGATCCCAGAAACTCCCACTTTTCTACAGCAGAGTGATTCTCACATAGATACCAAAACCATATGCTGCCCACTCTTGAAGAAATGACAGCCTTTTCAGTAAACGGTGCTGGGGAAACTGGACATTCACACACAGAGGATTTAAACTTGGCCCCCATTTCTCATCCTCTACAAAAATCAATTTAAAGTGAATCGAAGACCTAAATTTAATACCACAACTCTGATAATACTAAAAGAAAGCTATTTAGCACAAACAGTAGTGTTGGGACAGAATTCCAGTAACTTGGGCGGGAAGCAAAATTAGACAGATGGGATTGAATCAAACTAAAAAGCTTCTCTGCAGTGAAGGACACAGCAGAAAGAAGAGACTACTTACAGAATGGAAAGAACTATTAGCCAGCTATTCATGTGACAGAGGTCTGATACCCAGAATATATAAACTCAAAAATCATAACTGTAACAACAAAATGGAAGTTACCTGATTTTAACGTGGGGAAATGACCCGAATATCTATGGAACTTAGTCAGGGTCTCTACTGCTGTAATAAATGCCAGGACCAAAAGCAAGTTGGGAGGAAAGGGTTTGTCTGACTTAGATTTCCATATTGTAGTCATTGAAGGCAGAACTCAAAACAGGGCAGGAGTCTGGAGGCAGGTGCTGATGCAGAGGCCATGGAGGAGTGCAGGTCACTGGCTCGCCCATGGCTTGCTCCCCTGCTCTCTCATAGAACCCAGAACCACCAGCCACCAAGGGTGGCACCACCCACCATAGGCTGAGCCCTCCCCCACAATTACTAATCAATAAAGTGTCCTATAGCCAGATCTTATGGAATCATTTTATCAATTGAGGTACTCTTTCAGATAACTGTAGCTTCTGTCAAGTTAATATAAAACTAGCCAGCACGTGTCTAAAAGAAGAGTCAGATTTGGTGGCACATATCTGTAATCCCAGCACTCAGGTGTTCAAGTCAAAAGATAGTAAGATTGGAGCCATCCTAGACTACACAGTGAATTCAATGCTAACTTGAGTACAAAGTTAGGAAGAAGAAAAGGAGAAAGAGGAAAGAAGGAAGGAAGGAGGGAGAGATGGAGAGAAAGAGAGGAAGGAAGGAAGGAAAGAAAAAAGGAAGGAGGAAGGGAGGGAGGGAGGGCCAACATGTGGGAGGAGAGAGAAAAACATTGTAGGAAAGTATAGTGGCATAGCCACCATGGATTAAGTGTGACAGTCCTCAAGAACCTAAGACGAGGTCTTCCACATGGTCCATCTGTTCCACCTTGGGTAATATAAGATACAGAATGATGCTGTCACACTGAACAATATGCCTATGTTTATTGCCTACACTAACCACAATACCTAAATGTACCTATAGTTTACTTATGTACCTATAGTTTGCTTTTCTGTAACTGTGATAAAACACTGACCAAAAACAACTTGAGAAAGAAATGATTTCTTTGGTTTAGAGTTTCATATCCATGTCCATCACTGAAGAACACCAAGACAGAAACTCAAGCAGGAACCTGGAGGCAGGAATTCAAGCAGAGGCCATGGAAGAACACTGTTTACTGGTTTGCTATTCATGGCCTCTCTAGCTACCTTACATAATTCAGGACCACTTGACCAGGAGTGGAACCATCCATAGTGGCCTGAGCCCTCCCCCATTAAGCAGTAGCCAAGAAAATGGCTCACAGCCATGCCAACAGACCTCTCTAATAGTGCCAATTCTTTCTTCCTAGGTATCTCTCTACTCTGTATTACAATGAGTGGGTAAAGAAAATGCAATATTTATATTGATAAAATGGAATATTTTTATCTATAAAGAAAAGAATAAATCATGTCATTTTAGCAAAATGTTTGAAACAGGAGGGCATTATTATCAAATCAGCCGGATATAGAAGACTACTGTATAGTTGATCTAGGATGTTCTTTCTCATATGTGGAAGCTAAACTAAGTTGATCTAGAAGTAGTTAGCTTGTAAAGGATAAGAGGAAGCTAGACTTGATCAGTGCCCATTGTTTCTCAAAACAATCCACCCCATTAACATACTCAATTAGCATACCTTAACAATATACAAGAAGATAGATGCTTCTAACTATATTACTGATGAGCAATATAAGGCAAATCCATGAGCACCCTCACCAAACTGACACACTAATTTCTCTAAGTTGTCAATGTTCCAAAACATTTTTATAATAAACAACAGCTAGATGGAAGAGGCCTACTGCCTAAAGGGGCAGAGAAACCACTGGAATGGATGTAGCCCCGCTAGCTAGGCTCAGGTGCCATGTAATCTCTTGTGGAGGAGAAGGTTGTATGAGTTAACTGTTGCATAACAAGTCATCCCCAAATTTGCTAAAGCAATGCTGTATGTCTAACCATGGATGCTTACTCCCATCTCTCCTCTTCCAATATGTCAGTTTGGCATGTTTCCCCTCCCTTCCCCTTCCTCCTTCAGGAGAAGGCAAAATCTCCTGAAACTAGTAAGAAAAAAAAGGCAGGCATCCCTCAGTAGTTACAGGGATCCTCCATGGATGCCAAAACCCACCGTTGCATAAGTCACTTCTTGGAAATAGTATGGTACCTCCACAGACCCCCACCCCCTGTGTACTTTACATATATTTTAAATCTACTAGAGATAACTTGTAACACCCAAGACAATGTAATACTATGCAAACAGTCATTATCATGAATTGTTTAGGGCACAAAAACAAGGAAAAAAGTTGTGCATATTTAGCAGGTCAGTTGCTTTTGCCAAATACTCTTGGTCTGAAGTGGGTTGACTCCAAGGGTGTGGAACCTGAGAATCCAGAAAGCTGACTGTGTGGAAGTCTGTTGTAGCCTGGGCTTCTAGAAACATCACCTCTTGTCCCAAGTAAGTGGTCAGAGTGGACGTAACCCAAACATCTACTCCACGAATGCCTGAACAAAACAATATCATAGTGTACTGTGCTAGTTGGAGTATTCCTGGTAAATGGCTAGACCCTGTTTGTTCCAACAAACTAGGCTCAGCTGCCCACCCTAGTGCACCAATTAAAGAGACAAGTGTTGAAAGGAGATGCATTCAATGTGGCCATATTGCAAGAGGGACAGAGAGAACCATCCAGTGGCCCCCAGACTGTATTTGGCAGGCTGCCATGAAGTATATATAGGTTTAAATAGCTGGGATAAGGACATATTACAAAGTCCTAACCTGTGTGCATTCTGACTGACTGCTGTCTCAATTCAGACCCTGTGGAGATGGGGTGGTTCTCAAGAGAAGGTCACGCCACTTCAAGGTGCAGCCTCACACTCATGGGTAATTGCTCTCATCTGGGTGGCCTGAATTGAGAGGTTTCATGATCACTGCATGTGTAAGTCAAAGACTTATCATGAAGGAGACACACAAAATGAAGCCAGAGATCCCAGGCTTCCATCCTGATTTTTAGTAACCTTCTGAGCCCAAGGAAAGAATGGATAGTCTCAAGTAAAAGCAGCTTTCTTAAAATTTACTTTTTAATTTTTAATTATGAGAGGTTTATTTGCATGTGAGTATAGGTGCCTGTGTAAGAATTGAGCAAACAGGGACACCTCATAAAAATACCAAAGAGCCAGGAATGTCCGTTAAGCCTAAAGAACGAGAGCATCAGAAGGGTTTACTGAGCAAACATCCATCCCCAAGAGATGCCCTAATTGTTCCAGGAAGCTTCCCCAGGAGGAGTGGATCTCCCCCCACCCCTCCTACATGCCTAAGGTATCTCCTCACCTGGGATACAAAGGTCAATGGACTTAAAAGAACAATGAGAGATAACCAACTCATGCTATAAACCGTGTGCTTTTGTTCCTCGGGTCCCCTTTGCCCTGAATGTGGGACGACCCTAGTATACTGGATTATTAGAAACCTCATGCTAATTGCAGCGATCTCTGACTCTGTGTCTTTGTGAGTGGGACTACATCCTGGACATGGCTCTCCCAATCTTACACCTGCAGAGACAAGTAGAGGGCATCAAATCCCCTGGAGCTAGAGTTAAAGCTGTCAGTAAGAGCAGTATGAGTTCTTAAACCACTGAGCCACCTCTCCAACCCCAAAAGCCTGCTTCATGCTGTCATGTTACTCCTCAACAAAAATGGCTAGACTTAGGGCTGAAGAGATGGCTGAGTGGTTAAGTGCACTGGCTGCTTTTCCAGAGGATCTGGGTTCAATTCCCAGAACCCATAAGGCAACTTGCAAGTATCTGTAACTCAGGCTCCAGGGGAATCCTACATGTAGGCAGAACACTAATGAACATAAAGTTAAACATGAAAAAATTGTTTTATTTAATAACCAAATTTTTGATGTGGCACAGCATAATACCAGAAGATACAGGAAAACAAAACAAAACAAAACAAAAACCTCCCAACACATACAGTCTTGAGAGCACACAGACAAAGAACATCAAGCAGAACCATCCATCACTCAGTGTCTATTGGTTGTCCCCACACCCACTCTGCTTGGGGAATCAGCCCATGAAGCAAGTTGCAAAACAAAGACCCTTTTCAAACACCTCCATCACCAATTAACGTTGTTTCCTTCTTGGGTGGCTTCCTCAACCTGCTGCCCAGAGAGTTTTAGCTTGTCTGGGTGGGGACATGAATTACTTTGCAAGTACTTTTACAGAGTTATTGTCAAAGCCCAGACTCAGCTTCCAAGTGCCAACAACCCTCCACAGTGACTTATTTTGCTTTTCTTTGCATTGCTGCTATAACAACCTCACAGTGAGCACTGAGAATGCCCGGGGTCAGCGTGAGACAGGCTTCAGGAAGGAAATGCAGATACAGAGACAGAAACGCCACAGGGAAAAGATACCCGTTTAAAATATTAACCCACCTCATTTGCTGCTTGAAATAAAATATTCCTTTTAGCTGGACGTTTAGAAAAATAAATGTTTCTTGTTAGGGAATGGAAATAACTCTTCCTTAAGGCTTTCTGATATGGGCAGATACCACTGGCAGTGGATGCCTGGTTAGTATTCTGTCTGTCCGTTTCTGAAGTCAGCTGCAGCTTTCCCAAGCTGTGTCTGATTCTCTTTCCCCTAAAGAAATGTATGGCTCTAAGAACACTCTCAATCAGCAGCCCTGTCGTAATGAAGGGACAAGACAGAGAGGATATTAATGGCTTCCTGTGAAGATTCCACTGACCCCCAAGATGTTAGGCAACTTGTATATCCTGTGCTACCCACCCCTGATGGAGAAGGGTAAGGGTGATGGTATTTCAAACACTACTCATTAAAAAGGGTGGAAATTATTCTAGAACTAAACAATCCAACACCCGAAACTAATTTTCTTGACACATTTCCCAGGCTTTAATGACAGCTTCATTAATTGAATGTAGTCACACGGGGGCAAAAACCACGTGTTTATTCCTAATGACCTGCCAGATGATGAATTTGTTTGGTTACTAACCTTATTCTGAAAATGTTCAACGGGAGCAAAGAGACAGAAGGGCACGTTCCAGGTGTCGCATGACAACTGGGTTTGATCAAGAGGCTTCCTGGCTTATAGGTGATGGTAAGTCACAGGAAAAAGATGGTGGGCTTAACAGAGGAGAGAAGCAAAAGTGTCCTTGTTAAGAGCCTTGGTGAACTCATCATCAGCATCCCTGCTTAAAGTCTACGAAATAGGAATCTGCATTTAACAAGATCCCCGGGGATCCCCAGGCACATGAAAGTTTAAGACTCACTGAGTAACAAATTTTGAACAGTGCGTGTTTGTAGCCTTTCTCCACTTTTCTTGCATCTGTGTAATCAGAGCGATGTCTGCTTCATGGAATTCTAAGGACTGAACCAGCACTTTAGCCCAACTCTGCGAATACGATTCTATTTGAATCAGTGGTAATGGTGTTCTTGTGGCCTCCCTTGCCCATTCCATCTTGGAGAGGAAGGTTTAGGAAATTATACAGAATTGAGTTTAAATCCAAGTTTTATACCTGTGTGATCTTGGTCATGTTACTTAACCTTTCTGAGCCTCAGCTTCTCCTTGTGTGTAAGTACAATTTAAATGTCAATTAGCAAGCTTTCCATACCACACACACACACACACACACACACACAAAGCTGTAAGATATAGGCCAATTACACAGGTTTTAGGGGGGCTTGAGGTTTCTGCAGCTACAGATTTCTGTGGCCCTTGCTACTGGACCAGTGTTAGCCTGCCCCTTCTTCCTCCTGCCATACCCTCCCCACTCTCCCCTTATCTTCCTGATGCTAAGTTGAACCTTATTTCATTAACTTCCTACAAGACATCCACCTCCTGCAAACATTTCTGTGAGCTGGGTAGACTTGAGTGGGTCACAGGAGGGCTTGTAGCCTGTGGCCTGACCCCATGCCATCTCCCTGGGTCTTCCTGTCATATCATATCACAGACCATCTCGGGAACAAGACACCTCCTCCCTTTGACATCTAGAAGGAAGCTCAGTTTCAGCAGCTGCAGGGGCAAGGAGTGAATAGAGTGAGGTGTGTCCTCATTCTAAATGTCCTGACTGCTACATCCTTCGTTGTGTCCTTGTCCAAATAAGGCACACGTCCTCAATGCAGGTGGAGCACTTTGGAAAAACTTAACAGAGTAGCAGATGCATGTCAGCTTCCGCCAGGCAAAGAGTCTCTCTGCCAGGCTCTGCTGGCTGAGGCTGAGACCACCCTCTGTAAACAACACTTCCCTTGCACAGCCAGCTCCTCCTGAGGTTCCCGAGCATCAGGGATGCCAGGGTTGCTGGAAGGCTGGAGGACCAGAAAGAGATCCCTCTGTTAACATGCTGTTCCTTTCAGCGTTGCTCAGCAACAGTGCCTCAGCCTTGTGGCAGCAACTGAATCCACCAGCACAGGTGCATCCCGGTCTCAGGCATTCCACGGGCTCAGAACCACCTTCCTCGGGCCCTCCCACAAACAGCGCCAGCTGCAGGCACTGCCGCTCAAGTCAGACTCCCAGTTCTACAGAGCCAAGTTTCCAGGCTCCAGACCCTAACACCGGGTCCTTTGAGTGTACTCCAGCCAGAGCGCAGGGGCCGAGTGGGCCAGGCCTCCAAACCAATAGATTGTAGTCACATGGCATCTTCCTTTGGCATTCCATCCTTAAGGGAGGCAAGTCTTAGGCAGCAACTCTGGTTGCAATGCATCTAGTTCTTCTTTGTGGCCTTAGCCCTCTGCTGGGTAAATAGTTCACTTCATATTTAAACTCTGCCTAGTTCTGACTTCTAAGAGGACCCTCTCAGATGCAGAAAAGCATATCAAAGATACTAATTCCTTCCAGAAATTAAAATCTAGCTTCTAAATACCAAGTTTTGTCACCAATAAGGATATTCAAAAGAACATGCCAATGGTTTTGACAGCAATTTCCCAAAGAAAAATCTCCAAACTATTTTGGGCTCTGACAGCATTATTGGAACAGAACCACAATCCTGAGCACTTGGAACAAAGAGTCAAAACACGGTTCTGGGGGAAGGATTAGAGTGAGACTTAACTCCTGTGGGTAGAGCTGAGGCACGAGCAGGAGAGATGGTACCTGTGTAGATGCCAGTGTAAGCTAGGACAAGGAGGGGACAATGAGTGTCCCCTTTGACCTGGTCACTCCACGACTGATAATGACTTCAAGGTTGGAAAGAATTTTAAAAAACTGTATCTGTTAAGATACTTGTTCAATGTTATATGTAAGTGGGAAAAATGGCGTCATACATTTGTTTTGTTTTTTAAAGACTTATTTATTATTTTAAATAAGTACACTGTAGCTGTCTTCAGATACACCAGAAGAGGGCATTAGATCTCATTACAGATGGTTGTGAACCACCATGTGGTTGCTGGGATTTGGACTCAGGACCTTTGGAAGGGCAATCAGTGCTCTTAACCGCTGAGCCATCTCACCAGCCCGGTACACTCAACACACTTGGCACATTTGTAAAAGGACAACTAAAAGTAGATATAACTAAAAGAACAGCCATATACACCTGAAAAAATGCATTGCAATAATTATGAAAAATGTGGAAGGCTTTTTTTACAGTGTGATATTTAGCAGAATAAAATCAAGATATAAAATGTAATGGAGAAAAAGTCTATGCCTATAATCCCAGCATTTGAGAGGTAGAGGCAGGGAGATCAGGAGCTCAAGTTCATACTCAGCTACATAGAGTTCAAGGCCAGCCTACACTACATGGAACTGTCTCCAAAACTAATGTAGTAGAGACTAAGGAAAGGAAGACCTATGAGAACCTGGTTTCAAGAGGCTGGGAGACTGTTGTCAATGAGGGTTGGCTGTTAGTGAATGAAGGTTGGTTGTCAAGGAGAGGTGACTGACTGTCAATGGGAGACAGCTGTCATGGAGAGGTGGTTGTCAATGGGAAATAGTTGTCAGTGAGAGATGGTTGGGACAAGCCAAGCAGAATCTAGAACTCACTCATGAACCTTCGCTACCTACGGTTTAAGGAAAAGTAAATGTCTCAGTCCTGAAATGAAGAACATTTTTATTGGGAGCTAAGGCCACTCCAGCGCTTCCCTGAAACCCTCAAGTGATGGCCTGGAGCCAGGGCCTTGGGGGAGCTGTGATTTGAGATCCTGAGAACCCAACTCTTCCCTAAGAAGCTGTGGTTATATGTCTCAAGTCCCTGTGTGCTTGGTCTGGAATGGACTTAAGATATCATCTGCTCTCTTTGTCCAACATCACTTGCTTAGCTTCCTGCTGACTTTGTCCCACTGTGTGACATTTTCCACTGATTCTATCTCCTTTTCCCTCTGTAATAGAATATAAGGCACTATACTTCTTAATCAGCTTCCTGGCTCGAGTCATCAGCCTAAGCAGACCTCCTGGGTTCAGCTTCTAGCCGTTTTATTTGCTCATCTCTGCTTCTATCCCTCAAGCATCCCCACATTCAGGTAACTTTAACAATCTTCAGCATTGCATCCATGAAATCACAAAAGATAAGATGATTTTATTATAGACTATGATAGCCTCATTCTGAAACTAGCATCAGAATTTTAAGGGTAAAATTCTCACAGATGGATCAGTAAGAAAAAGTGCTTGATTTCAGGTCTCATGACCTGAGTTCAATATCACAGAGCCACATAGTAGACGAAGAGAACTGATCCTTAGAAATTTTCCTTTGACATCCATACTCACACTGTGGCGAGTATGTGCCCACTTACATATCCAAAATAAATGACTGAATGAATAAATAAATAAATAAATGTGATTTTTAAAAGTTTAGGGATAGCTGACCCGGAGCTGTGTCTTTCAACTTATTCTAATTTTTGAAAATAATTTTAAGGTTGAACTTAAGTTTATTTCCCCTGCTGAATCAATACTGAGGTAATTTTGCTCCAGGAACGTGCAAGAGTTGGGGCTAGGGGTATGCAGGGTGAAGAGTGGGACTTGAACCAGTTATCATATTGGGAGTTTCAGCATTTATCAAGCAGGATGGAGGTGATAGGCCACTGGCTTACCATGTGGTCAGCATGGGCTGAAGAAGGTGAACTCAGTGCTTAACCTTGCCTCTGACCAGTGCTTTCACATTTACATGATTGGTACTTATGGATGGAGGTAGAAAAAAGCTCTGGAGAACTGTCTTATTTGGGGTCCTAAAATTCTAAATGCTATAATGGAAGCAGTTCTCAACCTGCAGGTTGTAACCCCTTTGGTAGTCAAACAACCTTTTCAAAGAGGTTGCCTAAAACAATCAGAAAACACAAATATTTACATTATAATTCATAACAGTAGTAAAGTTTTACAGTAGTAAAATTATTGCTATGAAGTAGTGATGAAAATAATTTTTTGGTTGGGGTCACAACACTAGGACCTGTATTAAAGGGTCACAGCATTAGGACGGTTGAGAACCTCTGCTTTGGGGGATTAGATGGCCACCTAATCACGAGCTGTGTTCAGCCCTTAGTCAGCCCTTATTCCCCAATGCATAGGAAGCTCTGGTTACTAAGTACAGAAAGAAATCCCATCTGGAGGAGGTATTTGGGGCTACTGCAGAAAGTCCCTGAGGGTAGTCCCTGAGTTACCTGCCTCCCTTTAGAGGTCAAGATTAGAGATTCTGTAGCCCTATTCAGTCTGAATTGCATAAGAATAGTTAGATTTATGCCACGTCCACTCGTCTACTCCAGTAAAGTCTGTGTGTCCAGGCTTGAAGGCCTGATCATGGACCCAAGGCATATGGCTTCAAAGGGAGCTAGCCTTCTGGGTATTAATTTCTTGGCATCTCCTAACTCAGATGTGTTCCAAATTGGTCTCTGCATAAGTCTGTGGGGAGTTTTGTGTGCTTTCTTTGTTCAGGCATATAGGTGCCTTAAGAAATTATTCATAAATAGCTAAAACTGAAATTAAGCATTATTTCCTGGCCTCCACAGTATTTCAATGATCCTAATTGATTTCCTAGCTATAATTAGCTTGGAATTTTTACAAGGAAGCTGCCTTATCAGACAGGATGTCTCCAGAGTTAGAGATAGAAGTCAGGCACTATTATTCACTGTAAACGTAGTTAGAATTATCGGAGCAAATCCCACACAAGGCAGAATTGCTTTACATACCAGAGAGAAGTTGAAGGGCTTCCGTCACTAATTATCTATGTTACAGCCAAGGATATTCTCAAGGACTGCTAGAATGGGACCTCCAGGTGCTTGCCTCAGTCAGATCCAGAGAATTTATCTTGGGGCTACCAAGATAGCCCATCAGAAAGGACACCACTGCTCCTCCTCTTTGCACCTGGCTGCTTGATCTCACTGACTTTGATGTGACCACTACCTGCCTATGTGATCCCTGGCATTCACCCTGTTTCTGTATACTATATAAGCCTGATTCTTACTTTGTGCAAATACACTCAGGTTCAGCATTTCTCTGTGTCATCTCTGTTGGTCACTCGCCGAATTCTTTGCCCACCAGGCCAGAACTCTAATCACCCCATGGAACAAGAGGTCCCCGCAGCAACCCAGTCCATGGCAGGTTTACTTCTTCAGAGGAAGGGACGATGAAAATGGTGTTAGAACCTGGCTTGCCAATTTGGGGTCAAGTCATATTGGATGGATCCATTCAAGACGGCTGAAGCTCACCTCTCTTCTGCCCAAAATGAAAAGAGGGAAACAGCTTCCACATGGAAACTCTTGTGACGATCAAACCATCCAATGGAACTTACACTAAAGTTCTTTATAAACCGTGCAAGTAAAGTAACATTCCTTCATGTGTCTGCCCTGCACTGATAAAAGATTAGAATATTTCCAATCATAATATTAGTTGAGTTATTATGCGTGACTATAATATCTTTGTTTGGATATGTTTTAAATGTATATAATTAGCCAATGACCAAAATCTAATTGATCACAGATGTCTAATATCAATTCAAATTCAGTGAATATTACCAGTACTAATAAAACCATTTGGGGTATTTCTATATTTTCATTAAAAAAACAAACCCACAGAGTATCAGAGAGATGAAGTGCCCCAAATGCAGTCTATTTAAGGGGCTCCCTTGCTGTGTTTAACATCTGTGACTTGTTCTGAATTCAGAGCCTCAAGATTCATTAGATTTTCCCAGATATTTCTGTTAAATGGAAATCTTCTATTAAAAAAAACTTCTGTTTGTGGACAGAACAAAACCCATAATTTTGTAATTTATGTAATTACTTTCTGCCTCTCAGAACCTTCGGTGTTTTTCAGCCTGTTTTTCCATATTGCTTTCCAGAAGAGCCCTTAAACCATTCTTCTCTAACCACTTTCCCTGCGAAACTGTAATACCACAACCACCATTTGCAGCTGCTTATAAATTCTATGTGTCTCTGCTTTCTGCATAAAGTATGTAGTCAAGAACCAGCATTCATCCCTTAGGCATGACTGCGCATCATGAGAAGCCACAGCCCTCAGATGGTTCATATGATGGAGCATATAGTGGTCTTCACCATAAGCTAATGGAGATGTGCACAGAGGACCAGTCCCATGTAAGGAGCTTGAAGCCGTGGCTAGAGGGATGGCTCAGGGGTTGAGTATTCATACTTTTGCAGCACCTGCATCAGATAGCTAGTCACAACCACCTGTGATGCATCTAGTATCCCTGGCCTCTGTAGATCCCTGTACTCATGTGCACGCGTGCGCGTGCGCGTGCGCGCGCGAACCCCCCCCCCCCATTTTTTTTTTAAAAGCTTGAAGTCAGTGTGGGTACCACAGGAATCTGATGACTTAGACTGAGGCCCGTTCTCAGTCATGAGTCTGTTGATAGACTATTGCGATGAGGAGCCCGAGAGTGTTCTGGAATGAATTCTCCATAAAATACAAGAACAACATTCACTCTATTGCCCACACTTGTGTGCCACGGACTTCTAATTCCTAAACCTTTTGAGAAGCTTCAGTCTCGCCTCTGCAAAGCACAGTTAATAAGCACAGAGAGGACTGGAGTGGAGAGCGCATGCCCAGTGCCTGGCCCAAGTTCAATGTTCAATAAGCACTCAAGACTATTCCAACTCAGTATTCCAACCACGCAATGCAGAGAGCAATTCCTGTGCTTTAGCTTTCGGCTTCCATTGCAAATACCTTGGATGAACCAATCTGTGAGGAAGAGAGTGTTAGCATAGGCTCACATTTTCAGAGGATACTGTGCATTCCTTGGGGCCTGTGGAGAGGCGGCACATCACAATGGGGGTGCCGTGGTTCGAGGAATCTGTTCATCTCACGATATCTGGGAACTCAAAGAAAGAGACCAGTGCTACACGATCCGCTTCAAGGCCCCACAGGCCCTACCTCTTCTTCCAGGCTCTACCACCCCTCAACAGGACTGAGCTAAGGACTACAGGGGACAGTCTAAATTCAAACCACAGCAATTCTTCCCATATGACTCCCCGCTTTCCTTTCTACCACCAGCAATGTTTTTAATAACCCCGTCTCTCTAGAGAACCCCGGCTCATGCTCTAAGCCCCAATTCAAATGTCATCTCCTCTGAGAGGGAAGTTTCAGAAAAGCAGAATCAGTGAAGCTCTCTGCAGTCCTTCCCTAGCCCCTGGTTAGAGCTCTAACCACACTACAGTTGGTTCACTGGCTCTCTCTCTTCTTCTCCCTGCCTGGTTCCAATGGAAGAAGTGAGCCTGCCTCGTTCCTGATACAAAGCCTGCATCATGATGTCTGACCCATTGTCCCAACCTCTAAAGCATCACACCCTGGGAATGTGCTCCGTCCACAGCCTACCGGGGGTGGGGCGGCGGCGAGGGGGCCTCTCACTCACTACGTGTCCAAGAACTGGAAGACCTCAGCCCACCCAGAAAGCTCCTCTATGTTTGGATCCAGATGGTTTTGAGTGGTCACTGCAGAGATTTCCCTGTGAACGTTCAGCATTCTCTTCTGATAAACAGGTCTTAAAAGCTGCTTCTTAAATATTTGCTGTGCCAAATATGGGTCCAATTCAGAGCATGGAGGCTCAGAAAAATAAGCAACTGTCCAGGGTCACTCAGAGCTGAGGTTCACATCCTCCCGTCTATGAGACTCAACTTCTTCTATACTCATGCTGGATCAGCTGTTTCTCCCTCCTTCCCACCCCTCAAGTAAAATAAAAGAAAGGAAAAAGAAAAAAAACATCACCTTCAGGCAATCATCGACAGTTAGCTAGAATAAAGCTGAAGCCACTCCATAAAAAGACCAGGGATGAAGGAAAGTGCATGTGTTGGGAGGAATCCTGACAACAAAGGAAGCTGTCCACAGAGAGCCGCTTTCCAAAGCAGATCAAAGAGCACCCATTTAATCCCAAGGTAAGAAGCCCAAGTCAGAAGATGTGCTCACTGGAGAGCTGCCTGGGTTGTGACGGAGGGACTGTCACTCTTCTCCAGGAAGTGAGCATGAGCTCACAGCTAGCTTCATAGCTGGTACAAAGGTACCATGTGTGAAACGGCCACCACAGGGGTGAAGTGGTGACTGGACAGGATTTTTACCTGGGCAGTTAGTGAAGGGAAATTAGCTTCCTCCATCTCCATGTCCCACCATGTGTTCCAGAAACCTCTGCTTCAGGTACCCTGCGAGGCCCTGAATGGGAAACAGGAAGGTCTGGGTGAGCTCCTGACTCTGTAACTTCCTCATTGTGTGGCCACGAGCAACTTCCTTTCCCAAGTTTTAGTGCTTTCTCACTTCTAAAACAGGGAGCTTGGGAGTACCAACTACATACAGTTCTTATGAGGACGGCAGGAAATCTTACATGAGAAGTCGCATACTATCAGGCCTGGCTTAGGACAAGTGAGATCAACATTAATGTCAGTGCGGAGACTTTGTGGATACCTCCAGGCCTTGCCTGACTCACCCACTCATCTCTGACCTTGAGTTTGCAGGTGCTGAAGGTCAATCTCAATCTCTTCAGCCCTGTGTATGGCTTTCTCCAGGCTAGCCTTGGATATCACTACATCCTAGTACCTAGAGATATACAACAGGGACTCCACCAGGAAGGAGAGCTTCTTAAAGGGAGACTATGTACCTGGAGAGGAAGCACGTGGCCTTGCTTAGCAGTTCAAGAGGCACTCATCTTGGCCCCTCCCTGTAGCTGTGCAGTCTTCTAGGATATGGCCTGGGGGTCAATCTATTTGGTGACAGGTGCTCCTCAACAGACTAGAGCAAAGCGTTCTGCCCTGGGATGAGTAGGTGTCAATGTCTCTTAAAATTATGATGAAATTACACATAACATAAAATTTATCATCTTATCTATTATTGAACAAACAGCTCAATGGCCTGGAGTGTAAGCAGGCTGTTGTGCAAACGTGGCTACCAGTAACCAGAGTGGGCCTCAAATTGAAATTCAACTCACATTTTATGGTAACTCCCCACTCCCAGCCACACCTGGTAATCACCATTTAGTATTCTGCCTAAGCATTTGACCACTTTAGATGTAAATGAGAGCTTGTACTCTAGTGATGGGCTTATTCAACTTAGGGTGATGACCTCAAGGTTTGCCCTGGCTGTATCATCATGCATCAGAATGTCTTTCCTGTCTGTGAATGGTAGATCCACAGCCGGAACAGAAAAACTGCATTCTGCCATCCACCCATCCATCAATGAACCCTTGTGTTGCTTTCATCTTTGGGACATTGTGAATAGTGCTTTGAGCAGAACATACACCTTTGGGAGATCTTGCTTTCTATTTGTGGGGGGTGAGAGCATAGGTCAAGTGTGTGTGATGTAACAAAATCCCTGACAAATGCAACTTTAGGAAAGAAGACTTATCTTGGCTCATGGCTTAAGAAGGGATATGGTCCACCATGATGAGAAGCGTGGCAACAGGAACATGAGGGAGTGGATACACTGGGAACACAGTCAGGACATGGGAGAGAAGAAGCAGGCTGGGCTTAAAACCTCAATCCCACTTCCTCCATAAAGGCTCTGAACCATGAAAGGTCCACAACTGCCCAAAGCAGTTGCTACCAGTTAGGGACAAAGTGTTCAAACATTTTTCATGTTTAAACTATATCAAAATGAAATTAATTGCTAAACCCAATAGTTGCTAGTCTATGCTTAACAAGGAAACTGTACCCACATATGCTACTGTGCCAGCATTCTTCTTGGCCCAGGAGGCTCCAAGGCAGCCCCTGGCCAAATGTGCAGACTTATCCCTGTCACTTTGGCCCTTTCACTTCCATCTCAGAGACCCCTGAGCCTCTGTCTCAGTGCTGTTCTGGAAACAGGCAGAGCTCTTCACCCCAGGGCTCAGATTGCTAAGGGAACATGGCCAACACAAGATTCACAAAATAAGAAGCCAAGAGATGCACCTCTGTAAAAGCAGCCCCTATTTTCTCATGTGAGGAATGATAACAATGACTTCTGGCCTCCAGAAAAAGCACAAGGGAAAGTGAATGCAAGGCATTGCTAATCTGCATTCCTCCCTCCATATCTAAGTTTGTCCCACTTGTTCTTCACTGTAATGAGACTTTAATTGATCTTAGATTTTTAAAATTGCTTGTCCTTTCCCCATTAGGAGCATCCAAAGATCTAGAATCTACTTCCAAACAAGTGATGACTAGGTCCACATTAGCCGGATCTCAGTGTCCAGTGAATTCAGTTTCTAATTTACCAATGCAGAACAGAGCAGGCAAGCAAAACAGAAAATCCACTGGCTCGGGAAAGAAACTTAGACTATGGGGGAAAAACATATTTCTTAACAAACACCATAAAGTAATAATGAGAAGCAAGGAGTGCTCATGCAAAGCATGCTCTGTTACAAAGGCTGCCGCTAGTTTTACGCCACTATAAGAATCAAAGCCCAGTAGTAATTCCTCCTGGAACAATTACACACTGTCTTTGGGTTTTTAGGAGACAATGGAGCCAGAGAAGCAGATGATGTTGTCCCCAGGCCTCTCAGAGGGCAAATGATATAAACAGACTTTGCAACATGAAAGAAAAGCTATGCCCCTGGAGTCTGTGTCAAAGGGATTTTTCCACTGAACAAGACCTTCCTCTGAGGTATGGGCAGGAAAGTTTGAAGCTGTTTGGGATGTATTCAAATCAGAAATAACCTAATATTTAATGATTTGCAATGCTTAGGTTGTAAATAGAATCTAAAAATGATTTACAAATAAATATTTACTTATAGGGGCAAGCACCGGCTCCCCGCAACTAAAGCAGTGCCCATCGGAGGCCGCTTTCCTAGACGCAGCCTTTGAAAATATTGTTGCCATTTCTCTAATCTGCCTACACTTGAAAGTGATTCATAAAACCCCCTGAATGTCAGGCTAAGTAACGTGACCTTTATCCCAGGGGCTGTGGAAGCCCTTGAGAAGGTTTTGAGCAGAAATGAGATGGTAGGCTCTAGAAACAAGGCTGATCAGAAGTTGACAACCTAGTGATTGACACTGTGGGCTCGGAAGCCAGCTAGATCTTGTTTTAGCTGTAATCATTGTTTCTTGTTTGACCTTGAGCAAATTATTTCAACTCCATAAGCCCCTGCTTCCTCACCTGTAAAGTACGGTAATAAGAATAACAGCCACCCAATGTCATAAAGATAAAATGAGGTAACCCATTCAGAGAATACCCGCAAAGCTTGGCACTTGACAAGCCATCGATAAATGGTTGGTAGGATTACAGTTTAGGAATTCCACTCACTTGGGGCTGCCTCTCTGTGTAAGATCTGGCCACCGAAATCCAAAAAAAGCTCATCAAACAGTAGCAGAAGCCACCTTAAAAGCTGTATTTGAAGATGCATAGATGGATTCTTTGGCTTTGAAACCTCTTCCTTTGCTACTGAGGTATGGGCATGGTGCATAATGGCTCAGAGTCTTGAGAGCATGTAAGGACGTGTCTGGAGGGTGTGAACTACTAGAGTGGTATTTGCCTTCAAGATTTAAATCTAGGTCTACTCCTCTCTGGTGTGCCAAGCCCTCTCTGTTCTAATACATGTCCAAACATAAGCTAGAGTCTCCTCCAATGCCTTCCCCTTAATATTAAGATAAGAAGACTTTGTGCTGTGATGTAACAACAGTGGGGCTGTACATGCCCCTCAACTGGATTTTTAAAATCTAAATGAAAAAAAAAATGGCAGGTGGTGTTGTGTTCTTAGTCACTCAACCTCTAGCTGGCTTTCAAATCGCCTTTCTCCTGGACTTGGAAGATCCAAGTTATGTTCTCAGCTGAAGGAGCATCTGCAGTTGCAGAATCTGTAGCACTAGAGAGAGAGGGATACTTGTTCATGAGCACCATCTTCTGGCCAAAGTTCAGAACAAAAAAGAAAGTGAACAAATAAGCAGGTGCCTAAATGGTCTTCTGCCTTTAATCAGCTGCTTAACTACTTAACCATGAAAATGAGCTTCCTGGGGCTAATGAGAGTTGCCCAATTTGCAGAAACAGGGTGTTTATTTTTGTAGCACAATTTTCCAGCTGCCTGCATCCTGCACGCTTTACAGTGTTAGCATCTGCTTATACAGCATTGTTCATGGATATGGCTTTGCCTGAAGGCTCCTTCTGGAGACTAAAGAACAGAGCGTGTGCTAGCTAGGTCTCTACGGTTGAAAACTGCATTCAGAAATCCAAGCAGGCATCCAGCCTTGACCCAATAGGATCTGTATGTAAGTCGGTTACAAGTTCTTTACATTTCCAACTAGTCAAGAATAGGGTAAGAAAGTAGGTTGAGTTCTGGTGATAACTCTGAAATAGCAAGAAAAACCCTACATGACCTGTAGCCAAACAGATGTGGTCAACACATCCCTAGCTAGCTATTATTCAGATCTTTTCTTCCTTCCCTTCCTTCCTTCCTTTCTTCTTCTTCTCTTCTTCTTCTTCTTCTTCTTCTTCTTCTTCTTCTTCTTCTTCTTCTTCTTCTT
>NW_022196904.1:102470736-102475166 GCF_008632895.1 Mastomys coucha | reverse complement strand
TCTCTCTCTCTCTCTCTCTCTCTCTGTCTCTCTCTCTTTCTCTCTCTCTCTCTCAAAGAAAAAAAAGACAGGTGCTCTTGCAGTAATAAGTTCTATGTGTTCCTAAGGGGAGGGAAAGAAGCACACTTTCTGCAAAATCGCAAGCTAAAAATAATTAAGACTTACAGGGAAAATAGGATGGCGGCAGACAACCCCAAATAGATAACAACCTCCCTGTGATTTCTCCCAGTGGTTTAAGAAGAATGTCTGGTTCCTAAATACACAACACAGCCTGGAGAAAATAGAGGACTTTGCCTTTAAGACAGGAAGAAACGACAACTCCATGGATGTCCATGTAACTATGGTCTTCTGAGTTACATGGAGAAGGAACCTCCCCCCACCCCCCGCCCATCAGGGAGACCTGACTGACAAGTACTCCTAACATGAACATGGAGACATCCCTGAGTCAAGAGGACTGGAGTCGCTGGGAGCTACAGGAAATGCTGTCTCTCTCCCACCATGCTGTATCCAGCTGGGTCCCTGCACTTTGCCTGCATCTTCTAAGGCTTGCCAGTGCAAAATGTTGGCAGACCGGGAGCATCACAGATGAACCACATTTCATTGGCGTTGTTCCATTTATCAAGCACATTTGAGCTAATTTATGTTAAAATCACACACAAACACGCAAGTGTGACAGCAAAACAGACTGCGCGTGGGCTGCTTCCCCAGTACACATTGACATTAACACCACCACCACCACCACCACCCACCCCACCCCCGCTGGCAGGATAGGTCCAGTCAGCCTTGCTTCATCATAAGAGTCACAGATGTCCCCATCTCCCAGCAGGGCCTTAGGAACCCTATTATGGCTCCTAGGCTTTGAGCCTTCTTCATGTCTAAAGTGCAGTAATGTGGTAAGTGATTGAGGCAGTATGTATTATTTCAGCTACCTTTGAGAAAACCTGTCTAGAAACGACATTTTTGCTAACTAAAATGCCCAGATGTAAATGGAGCTTCAAGCTTCAAGCTGGGGACACAGGTTTGGTCCCTTGGTATTTGTGTTTCTCAACCACCTCCATTCTCCCCGGTTCTTTGCTTCTCTCCTCCACCCTACATCGTTTCCCACTGATGGTGCCTGGACCCTCTAGTTTCAAAACCCTCATAGGCAGCAATCCTAGAGGGGAATGTCCTTCTCTTCCCTAATGATTTTAGCTAAAAATAAAAGCAAAACCATGATTCTCTCATTTAAATGCTTCTGCATGCTCACTGACTTTGAATTCTAAAGTGGTCTAAGGATGAAGTCTCTGGACAAGCCAGAGTGAGCTGTCCCTTGGTCTCACCCAAGCCATGTGTACAAAGACAAGGAGGTATCTCTCTTCAAAACAAAGGAGAAAGAGATACCCCATCCTCCAGGGTGCTCTGGATCAGGCACCCATCCAAGAGGGTTTCTCATGAACATGACCCCTGCAAGAGACAGTTTACCTTGGACTTAAATGAAAGAAAAGAAAGAGATGGTCCAAACATGGCCGTCACTACTCAATTCAGTACTCATTAACTTATAAGCAGATGTGCTATGCTGGCAAAAAAAGGCAGACAATTATAGACTTGGCTGACTTCACATATACCTTCCCAAATGGTAGGCAATTGTAAACATCAAAATCTCTCTCTCTTCTTGCTTAAGAGCATCCAAACATGTGTGTCCCAGAGAGCTAAGTGACCTTTGCCTTATGGGAGAAATATCATGCTTTTGTTCCAAAGATAGTCACATTGACCCTCCAGATTTGATTGATCTAAAGTAGAAAAGATTGCAAGAGTTGCCATTAAGAGAAAATTCCTGGTCCAGAAGAGAATCACAGGGACCTCATGACCCAGAGGGAATACATCTGATTCTAGAAGTCACAATCTTTGAGATATGAATAATCAGGAGTCATTGAATTTGTGGGCTTCCTTCGTGTAACTCCTCCAGGATGGGCAGGATGAACTGTCTATTGGGATTTCTCCTATTATAAATGACAGAATATACAGCCAAAAGTCTTTAAAGAGACAGAAGTGAAGTGAGTTGAGTGATTTATTGGCATATCTAAAAAGTCTAAAATTCAGGTATGGCCCGATCCAGTGGTTTAAATGATGGATTTTTAAAAATAAATTTTCTCTATGTTGTGTTTCCTTTCTGGATTGATCATCAGATTTCATGTATTCATGTGTGTTAGGATTGGATTTCCATCACTAGGCTGATGGAGAAGGTATTTTAAAAGGGGGTAAGGATTTATTTTGGCTCACAGTTTCAAGGGTGTCATTCCTGGGTGGGTCAGCTCTAAAGCAGAACCCAATGCCAGGAGCTATGCGGTGGTACAGACTGACCACTTTCTGAAGAGGCTTGGAAGCAAACAGATAAAGGGGGGGGGGCTCAAGGTCCAATAACCCCTTCAGGGACACACCCCTAATTTTCTTCAACTAGGCCCATCTCCAAGAGCAGTACCTTATGTAGACCAAGTCTTCCACATATGAGCTTTTGAGCAACATTTAACATCTAAACTCAAAACACCATGTGGTGGCCCAAGCAGCTGTCTCAACCAATCAGCAAACAAAAACCTTACTGGCCTCTCAGTAAAATATATGTTGATTAGAATATATGTTGATATGCTGCCAGTCACCAAATTCATGAGATATAGTATTCTACTTAGCCAGTTACATGCTTCTCCCCTGAAACTGAATTAGAAGGCAAATATTGAGGTAAGGTAGAGACAGATATGGAGCACAAAATAACACTTAGACTTTCCAAACAGAATAAGGACACTGGAATCCAGGAGCCAGAAATGGACTCAAGAGTCTTCACAAAGACTTTCATTCAAAGTTGTTTGCTGTTTGCTGCAATGCCAGTCAAACTCAGGGCTTTGTGCATATGAGGCAAACCTCTACCACTGAGCAGCACCACCAGTCCTTCGGGCTTCTTATAACATACATGGAGTCCACTGCCCCGACTGGACCTCACTGGCCAGTATGTTAGCTTCCCATCACTGCAACAAAAATACCCAAGAAAGTCAGCTGTAAAAGGAAAGGTGAGGGAGCTGGAGAGATGGCTCAGCAGTTAAGAGCCCTGGCTACTCTTCCAGAGGACCCAGGTTCAATTCCTAGCACTTATGAAGCAACTCAGAAATAATTATAACTCCAGTTCCAAGGCATCTACCACTCCTGTCTGGTCTCCTCAGGCACTGTACACACATGGTCTGAATGTGTATACGCAAACAAAACACCCATACACATAAAATAAATGTTAAAAAAACATTTTAAAGAGGAAGATTATTTTTGTCTCACTGTCTCTGAAGTCATTCTCCCATGGTCAATTGACTTTGCTGCTTCCAGGCCTGAGGTGAGACAGGTACCACGTGACAGAGCAAAGCTGACCACCCCATGGTGACCAGGAAACAGGAAGAAAACACAGGAGAGGAAGAAAGAGAAGGAGAGAGAAGTGGGAGACAGAGGGAGGGAAGGAGGGAGGAGAGAGAAGTGGGAGACAGAGGAAGGGAAGGAGGGAGGAGAGATGTGGGGAAAAATATACCCTTCAAGGAATGTCCTAGTAACCTTCTCCAACGAGGCCCCACCTTCCAGAGTTTCCAAACCTCTAACAGTTCATTAACTTAAGAATCCATTACCATTATCACATCCTGAGGAGGCCAGAGTCCGCACAAGCCAATCTCCTCCCAAAGCACTGTTGCACTAGAGACAGGTTGGCTTTTGATAGACATTTCAGATACAAAACCTAGTAAGTGGGAAGGCACACAGGAGCTGTACTGACATATAAATGAGCCTCTGTGCATGCCTGTAAGGCCCTAGAGATCTTAAATGAGCTACAAACATGAAGGCTTGAACACGTGCACAGGAACACACACATATGCAGGTACACGAATAGATGCATGACACATACACACATACACCCACTTGCATATTCAGGTACTCATATTATCATAATCACATACATATGTAAACAAATGTATATTATACACACACATGCATGACATATGTATACATGAATATGTACATACATGCATGTAGACTTGCCCACAGTCATGCTTACATACATCCAAACACATATAGGCATATACAGTAATCCATTATACTTCCTTACTCATTGAGTAAAGTGTATGTCTAACTACCATATGCCTGACACCATAGTAAGTCAAAGCCAGCAGAACTGACCCAGTCCCCTTCACTTAAGGTTGAGTTGATAAACAGACAATAATCTGTTGGGAGAGTCAGGCTGTTTCACTATTGTCCCACCTCAGTAACAATCACTAGTCAGTCCCATCCAACCCTTCCCTAGACAGGGAAGGTATTTCCTTCTCTGTACCTGAATTCCTGAAGGCATCCCACACCACCACCACCACCATCACCATCACCGCCATCACCACCACCACCACCACTACCACCACCACCACCACCACCATCACCAC
>NW_022196904.1:102449030-102470247 GCF_008632895.1 Mastomys coucha | reverse complement strand
CACCACCACCATCACCACCACCATTACCACCACTATCACTGCCATCACCACCACCACCACCATCACCACCACCACTCCTGCATTCTGAAAAGTGATGGCACGGGTTGGGGGCATAGACTGGGAGAAGGAATCCACAGTGATTGGCAGGTTTCCCATCTGTCACTACCTCTGTCTTTTCCTCAAGGCAGACTTGACCTCTTTCTAACTAATCTTTTGAAGAAAAAGAAAAAAAGCCACTCTGTAAGTTTTCACTTGTTGGCTTATGCTTTACACAGCCCAGAAACATTTTCCCCTCACAACTGAATGCCTGCATTTCCTCAGTGGGGATATCCAGCTAACTAGGTCCTGCACAGTCCAGCAAAGGACACCATCAAGCCCAGACTGGAGTGGGAAAGGTAGGCCCATCAATATTCTGCAATTTATTCAACATACATGCGGGAGGATGGCATGGTATATGTAACCCAAAAATATCAGGTTTGTTTTATGGAGAATTAAGGGGAAGCTTAATTTCTCCTAAGCATAGAAGTACGGCGACAGTTAGGGGTACTAACAGTAGACCAGGAGAGTCATGACTTTGGTTCAGATGTGGGTGGAGTAGTGGTGTTGAAGAGGGCTGGATGGACCTGAGCTAGCTGTGCTAAGTAGCACAGAGAGGCCCTCCTGAGGGCTAAGGGTGCGAATAATTTACATTACTGGCATGAGGCCGCTGAGCAGGGGATAGAAACATTTACAGAGATAAGGAAGGCACATGGAGGGACAAATATGAGAAGAGAGGAGAACAGAAGATCTTGATTTGAAACAGCCAATGTCTGTACCTAATACTTATCTCAAAAGAGCCAGTCGTTGCCTTGTAACAGAGGTGCACACTATAAGCAGAAAGGGCAAAGGCAGGTAAAGATTCAAGCCTGGATCTACCATCAAGCTGCTTCTTTGACCTTGGGCCATGCTAGTGCCCTCTTGGTATCAATGCTACTTAGTTTGTTTACAGTGTTAAGTAGGACACTGAAAGCAAATGGTATTGGTTTGGCAGGGCCTGTGTCTGCTATTTAGCAAGTAACATCTGCAAGTGTTCTCAAACATCCATTTGCTGTAGTGAAGAAATCCTGGGAGGATGTGAAGTATGGATGGAGTGCTCAGGCCCCTGATAGGGCAAAAAAAAAAAAATGATATGAAGGCTGTATTAGTTATTTTTCTATGGTTGTAATAAAACACCAAGACTAACACAACTTATAGAAGAAAGAGTTTGGAGGCATATGCCTCCAGGGGGATAGGAGTCCATCATGACAGGAACTGTGGTGACAGGTGGCAGATAAGGTCACTGACAGCTCACCTCTTGAACCTCAAGTACAAAATAGAAGGAGCAAACTAGGAATGGCCTGAGGCTGTGAAACTTCAAAGCCCATCCCTCACTAACCTATTTCCTCCAGCAAGATCATACCCCCTAGCCCTTTCCAAACAGTATCACCAACTTGGGTTCAAGAATTCAAATGCCAGAGTCTGTGAGAAATATTCTCATTCAAAGCACCACAAAGACCAAAGCTGGAAAAGAAAATGCTGATCAAGCCCTGGCCCCAATTGAGAACTACCTTTGAGCCATTCCAGTTGGGTAGGGAGTAAGGGGAGAATATTGTCGAAGAGGAAGCCGAGGAGGCTGGGAATAGAGTTTGAGTTCGGGAGGGGTAAGGGTGGAGGAGGTTTGGGAGATGTCAGAAGCTGAGGACTCTGCCAGCACGGCCCTGTGTGCTGTTGTGGGAGCTGAGTCAGTGAGCTGGAGTTGGAGGAGGAGTCTGCATAGCACACTGAGCCTCAATGGGAACTGGGTGTAGGGCTGGGGGTTGCCATCACGGGACACACAGCTGTATGTGGTAAAGCATACGACAACACATAACATTATTAGCAAAGGTGGAGTGTTGCAGGCACTAGCCCACATGGTGGAATGGAAAAGGACAGACAGGCTCACAACTGAGAACAGGTGTGCAGAAGGAACGGGGTGACTTTGAGAGCACCTGCAGCTCCTTGTGAACAGATGGTACTCCTGGCTCCCAGATAGGAGATTCTGTATTAACTCACTGTATATTACACTCTCAGGTTGGCAAAGTTGGGGAAGGGGTAGATTTGAGGGTATACAATTGAGTCAAAAAGTTGCCAGTCAAGAGGAGAGTGGTGCCACCTACCTGTAATCCCAGCACTAGGGAGGCTAAAGCAATAAGATTTCTGTGAGCTTAAGGCAAGCCAGGAATATACAGAGAGACTGTCTCAAAAATATCAAAAGAGAGAAAAAGAGGAGCAAGTCAGCACCAAATAGTGGCTATGGGCTATATACCCTGTACCCCACACCCCATTCCTGGTCCAGATTCCATTGTTTTTGTGTTAATAAGATTTCTCCTTCACATTATCTTTCATATAGCCTGCTGCCTGCCTCCATATTATACGATGCGTAAAGCAAACACATGTTCGCTGCTGCCTAGCCACAAAGAAAAGGCTGATGTGGTGATTCCAACACAAATTGCTTATTTTAGAACAAACAATAGTGTCACATCTGGAAGATGCATATTTCCTTCTGTGTTAATCTTTTTGCCTCTTGCTGGGGATTCTACTGTGGAAGAAAATGGTATTTGCAATGGACACTAAAATTCACATACTCAACAGTACCTTAGCAACTCTGGCTATGATGACCACCACAGAGGATGCTCTCCTGTTTTCCTATACTGTTCATTCTTAAAACTGTAGCTGAAGCTGGAGAGACAGCTCAATATCTACTGTTTCCAGAGGACTGGAGTTTGCTTCTTAGAACCTACACAAGGTGACTCACAACTGCTTGTAACTCTAGCTTAATAATAATAATAATAATAATAATAATAATAATCTTTTAAAATAAATGAAAAAGCTGTAGCTGAACAAGGCACCTCCTAAAGGCAGAGAGGAACAGTAAAAAAAATAAAAAAGTCTCTGCCCCAAGAAACCTTATAACCTAAGTAGAAGAGTAAGGCATACACATGGAAATAACTTCTCCAGAGGGACTGACTCCCCCTAGGCACTCTGTAAATGTCCTTCCTAGCCACATGAGATGTGAAGAAACCAAATGATCAGGGGGCCAAATATCTAACTGCCCATGAAGGATCTTTCAGATCTTTCTTTCTCTCTAGCACACAGGTTGGCATCATTTCAGCTGAAGCAGCTCTGTCACTTGGGTCCCTCAGTGTTCACTGGGATTTGAATCTCTTGCTAAGCCACGATGGTTCTGTGGTGAGAAGGGGTAATAAGTCAGGGGGTGCATGCTGGTAATCTTACCATTCCAGAGGCAGAGGCAGGATTGTGAAGTCAAGGCCAGTCTAGGCTATAAAGAGAGATCCCGTGCCTCACCCCAAACAAGGCAAAACATGTTGGCACACATTTCCCATCACAGCATAATTTGGTCTATTTTGATTGAAACTCCTTAAAGGGTGGAATGACCTAACCTCTGGGGCACTTTAGAGAACCCTAAAGAACGAAGACCAGCAAATGCTGAAGAGGTCAATGGGATTTATAACAAAGAATGTTTCATAAACTAAGGACTAACAATCTCAACGTTTGAGATTACAAGAGGATAGGTGAAAAGAACTGCCTGGGAGTCCCTGAAAAAGAATGAAGCTATGGGAAGAAATGGATGTGTTCCCCAATGACAGTCACAGTTAACTAATTTTCACTCATTTTGTGGACAAGTTTTATGTTGGGCTCTTGGCAGGTGACAGATGGTGTATTCAGTTGGGTTACCTTCCAAGGAGACTTTTGCAAAGGAGCTAAGCACAAAGGTGAGCAGAGAGAAAGAAAACCACAGAGGGTCAGTGGGACAGTATGCTGGGTTAATAACAGTGAGGCAGCATCCATGCCTGAGCCTGAGGGGGGAGGAGTCGCCCTGAACCCGCCAACCTGGAGGCTGTGTGCAGAGCATGCCACTTTCTCAGTGTGGTTAAAATTCAAGTAACCTTGTACTGGGAGAGCTCAGAGGATAAGCGTGTCAACCAGCTAGTTTGTCTTCTTCCAATTGTTTGTCCCCTTAGGCAAAGGCAACTGGAAATTCAACTACAAGGGTGAAGAAACCATTGCTGTGATAGGAACTGTCAATCTCCAGGGACACATAGCAGGGTGGGGACGGTAGATCTAGGGGACAAATTGAAGACAGCCAGCTGAGAACTCCAAGAGAAATGAAAGACTCATGATGTTTTTGGCCATAACTGCAGTATTTTTAATTATATTTTATATGTACAAATATTTTACATATGTATATTTAAGTGCACGATGTATATACCTAGATCCTATGAAGGCCAGGAAAAGGAATCTGATCCCTCAGACTGGAGTTACCGACAGTTGTGAACCACTGTGTCGTTGCTGAGAATTGGATCCAGATCCTCTGTAGAAACCACAAGTGCTCTTAACTGTTGAATCTTCTCTCCAGCTCCCATGAGTAAGGCACTGACGAGAGTTTGTGGGGATTCCTTGAGGGACAGACATGGTGGCACATACCTTTAGTCACAATACTCTGGAGCCAGAGGAAGGAAGATTCTGAGGTCACGGCCAGCCTGGCATGGATAGTGAGATCCTTTGGGGGAAACAGAATAGAGAGAGAAATAGCTTTATGAGAAAGAGCCAAAGAAACAAACACTAGATAGGTTCATAGCTGGTCAAACAAAGCACATGCCATTGATGAGATCCATATAGTGGAACCGTTTAGAAATTGCTGACTTGTAGAAAGCAAAGACTTGGATTCTCATTACTGATTTTGTTGTTACATAACTGTTGGGGGCACTGAGTTATCTGTGCTCACTGACATGTACTCAGAGGAAACGAAATGTTAAACACATAGAGTTGAAGGAATGCAAAACCACTTTTCCACCCAAAAGGCTGGAGCAGAAGCACTTTCTAGCCTGGTGACCTTTGGAAAATGTATGTGGTTGAAGACTTTCCTGGATCAGACCCTCCTTGAAAACTTGTGTTTCTTAGTCACTCTATAGAACCCATCTTTATGGAAGGTGTCACATATACTTCACAAAGAGATTCACATGTAGCCACGTCTAATCAGTATGTAGCTTATTTTGTTCCTCAGAGAGACTTGGGTATGCTTAGTTGTGCACACAGGATTGAGTTAATAATCATCACAAGAATAGTTTCTACCAAATTGTGCTGTGTTTAAATACATCTAAAATAAACAACTTGGGGACAGACTGAAGTTTGAACCAACACTGGCTACTGAGCCACATTGTGCCCAACTGCTTTCTTGCTTGCTTCACACACACACACACACACACACACACACACACACACACATACAGAGAGAGAGAGAGAGAGAGAGAGAGACAGAGACAGAGACAGAGAGACAGCTACAGAGAGAGACAGTAAAATTTGGTAGACTAGGAAAGTGGTATCAGTCTTGCCCTTGCCTGTGTTCTTGTCGACTTCTGCAGTTACCATGCGGTGCATGATGGCAGAGTAGTTCTCACTCTTGCCTGGCAGGCTCCTTCTCTCTTCTGGCAATAACACCATCATGATTTCCAAGAATCCACCATAGATCCTTGGGTGCTCAATAGCATTATGTGCATTCTGCTTAACTCCTTAGGTCAAATAAAGGCCCAGGATCAACCCCAATGGACCCAGACACTGATGCTATTGTTATCTTTGGATTACAGTGCTGGGAAGGTACAAGTCTGGACCAATGACAGTCACTATCCCCAGTTCATCATTAGTGGATATTTCTAAGAAGAGAATTTGAGATTCTCATGAAAACAGAATCAGAAAATGTCTAAAGACAAAGAAACATAAATGTTCTCAATAATATTGTGTGGGTTTCTGGGCTGACCTGCTCCTGAAACATGTTGACGACTTCCATGTTTCTTCCTTATATGAGCCACTCTCTTGCTATTTTTTACTTTTCCCAGTTTGAGCAGGATTTCTTCGGCTTCAAGTAGGGATATTCGATTTACCTGTCTGTATTGTGAGTCTACCAACACCAATGATTTTTATGTGCTTTAGTACAAATAACTAGTACACTGGCAATAGCAGCCACTGTTGTTGGATCCTCAGTAAATGTTTGTGGGGTAAAATATCATTAAATGGCAATTTCCCTTAAGTGCTTATGTATTATAGGCTTGGCCTCCAAATAGTGGATCCAATCTTTGACAAGTGAATACACATAATAAACAGATTAATCCATTGATGAATTCACAACTTGGTAATGTATCAGAAGAAAGTGGGAGGTAGGAGGTACGTAGCAGAAGATGGGATAAGTCTTTGAGGAGTGTCTCATCCTGGCCCCTTCCATCTTTCTCTCTGCTGCCTGGCTTCCCCAATGTGAGCAGCTTCCTCTTCCTCACGTTCTTACCACCATGATGTTCTGTCCTTCTTTGCTCTAAAAGCAATGGATCTAGCAGGCATTTGACACAAACCCTATGCAACAGTGAGTGCCAACAAATCTGCCCTTCTTTCAACTGCCCCTGTATCCCTCATAGTAATGAAAACTAACAATTATTGCTTCAAGATGCAATGAAAGCCTTCTTCAGTGGGGCCCTATGGAGGTGATGCAGCCCTGCATCCATCTCCAGAAATATCAGTTCTTGTCCCAGTCCTTGGTAAAATGTCAGCTGCTGTGGATGTGGCAAAGGGAAAGGAAGGCCACTCCCTTCTCCTCCCAGGTCATACATAGAGGCGAGGCTTTCACAGATATCAGATCAGAGAATTCAGCTCCAGGAAGCAGGCACAGAGTCCTGGCTCTTACTATCATGGAGTTCTATTGGTCCCTTTACAGAAACCATCTTCCCTGGGATGAAACCACCTCACACCACACCATCGCCCTCGGTTGCTGAAGCAACCTCCCGCCAGCTGATCATACGACTGCTCCATAAGCCCTGTTCATGAATTCTGGGTTGAGTTTTTCAAGGTTGCCGATATCCCAAGAAAATGTCCCTTACTCTGCCCTTAGCACAACTAAGCTTGCTCCTTCTGGGTTCTTTCCTCCTCACATGATGATCTCCTGCAGCTAGTCTGGTCTACATCTTCTCAGATGTGGAGAAGTCAAGTGTCCACATCTGCACTGGAAACCTCTGATGCTCTCACCTGAGATGAAGGCTGCTACCTCAGGAAAGCACAGGGTGCCGAGATCCATCTCATCAGACTCTCTCCTCAAGTCCTGCCTCCTCATACAAACGGCTCATCAGGGGCTGTGGCTCCCAATCGGACTGTAGACTTGTAGTCAGTGAGACTAGCCTACATGCAAGGCTGCTTGGAAAGGAAGCGTGTTCTTTCCATTGGAGTTGCACCATCTGACACAGCGGCCACAAGGCACACATGGCCAAGGAAAACTTGGAAGAGTTGCCATCCTACCTGCAATAGCCCTGTGAGTGTAACAGTTACCATCTTTTATAAACTTAGTAAAAATATGCTAATGTAAAACATCTCATTATTATCTTTAAAATGAATAGGTGCGGGACTATGTGTAACATGTTGGGTTAATAATACATACAGTTCATTACAATTGATTTTATTTCTTTCCTTTTTTAAAAAAAAAATATGGCTACTAGAAAAAGTTAAACCACACACACAGCATGTATTAGGTCTCTACTAGACAGCACTGCTTTTAACTATATGAACATGTGGACTTACCTGACTGAAATTCCAAGGTATGACAAGTCCAGTTCAAGAGCTAGCTGCATGGTATTTATAGATCTCAGTCCCCTGTCTGGCACATTCTAAACACAGGATAGTATGAGGGAGAAGGAGGAAGTGGAAGAAGAGGGTGGGCTTTTTTTTGTAGTAGTAGCAGTAACAGTAGGCGATGTTGTTGATATTACTCATCTCTGTTAAGCCCTGTGTAAACAAAAGCCGTTGCTATTCTGCTGTCCTTGCAGGCTGCAGCATGGTTTGAGTGCAGTGACATCTCTTTAAACTGTAAATCGCTGCATAGATAGTGGTTGTCCTGGTATTAATAGCCATAAAGACAACTATCATATTTTGGTATGCAATGTTGCAAATGGTTAACGGAATTACTTTGGTAACCTGGCCCTAGGCCCAGCAGCCATTTCTCACATTTAATTACATCAGAACCTAACACTAGGTGGCAGTAAAAGCTGCACGACTGTTCTGTTGGTCCCAGCAGTGTAGCCAGCCTTGCACTGGAAAAAGTGCAATCTCCCCGCAGGACCTCCCTTGCCCCACAAGGACTCTGAGTTAAAAGCCTCTCGCATCTCGAGTTTGATGCCAGGCACTGTGAAGAACACAGAAAGCTTCTTTGACATAGAACAGCCCTTCAGGAGGATTAGTGTGTTAAGCAACAATTACAGGAGGCCACGGTCTGGAACGGACCTCTTGCATCAGGCTCCAACAGACCAGACCAGATCAAAATGGAGTCATTAGAGCTAAATACCACATAAACAGAAAATGTGAGTGTGTAAATCAGGGCTGGAGAGATGGTTTAGTTAAAGGCTAGGCTCACAACCAAAATATAAGTAAATTAGCTCTAAAACATACTAGCTTTCCAGAAATAGATTCCAGGCTACATAGGCCAATAAAAGAAAGTTCACAGCCGGGCGGTGGTGGTGCACACCTTTAATCCCAGCACTTGGGAGGCAGAGACAGACTTCTGAGTTCGAGGCCACCCTAGTCTACAGAGTGAGTTCCAGGACAGCCAGGGTTACACATAGAAATCCTGTCACTCTGATTTCACTTTTTCCTCAAGGATGCAACTTTACATGAAACCCTGAGCTTGCTTAGCCTCTTTGGCTACTTTGTCTCATCCTGCAAAGCCCACTGTTCTAACATCGTCAGACATTGTCTAACAGAAGCTTCGATTCCATTTCATAGCCCTGACTCACCAACCTTGCAGAAAAGTCATTGATATTTATGAGGAAATTTGTTGTAATTTTGCCTTCTGAGAAATGTAAGAAAGGAGACTGCTCTTCCTCAAAAAGGAAGCAGCAAGCAAACAAAACCTACATCTAGGAGAGGAACTCTCTGCTATGTCAGAGGGAGGAGTGGCAACTGTAGGCCTTGTGAGAGGCCTGCCGGGGAAACTGGAAGAGCTTCCTGCGACATCTGGCACATGACACCTGAGCAGGGTTTTCATGAAGGAAGTCTTTTCTTGGTGGAGAAGACAGGGGACATTCCAGGAAGAGCAAGGGCAAAGGACCCTGGGGACAGAAGTGCAAAGTGCTGTCATTTGAGAAGGAATGGCAGGCTTGCACAGTGAAGACACGTCCTGCCTGGAACAGCAGCCTGTCTGCTGAGAAACGCATGCACAGACAGGGAAGCGTAGATGGACGTGGGAAGGCGTGAGAGCCAGGCTTGGCCGTCAACCTGACCGAATCTGAAGTGAACTAAATTGCAAGCCAGCCCCTTGGCATTCTTGTGAGGGACTTGCCTTGGTCAGATCAGTGTGGACGGCGCCTTCTGGTTGCAGCCAGATAAAAGGTCACAGAAGAAGGCAAGTTCCCCTTTTGCTTGCTGCCTTCACTCCTTCTGGCAAGTCTATCTGTCTTGTTGCTACAACATTCCTTTGCCGATATTTGAAACAGCTTTGGGCTTCCAACAGGGACTGAGACCAGGAGCTCTAGGAATCTTCTAGGACTTCAGCACCAGATTAGGAATGCTGAGACATCTAGCTTCATAGAACTCATACAAGATTCCCAACCTCCCCAGTGTGAGAAGACCCTTGTTAGACTCCCAGGGCGGTATTATGTAATATAATCTAATAAACCCCATTTTAATATATGATTATCCATCAGTTTTCTTCCTTTAGAGAACCCCAACCAACACAGAAGGCAAACTAAGACAAGTTGGGAAGGAAGCCATGAGACTGTAGAACTTGGGTCTTCTCACAGGTGATTCGGGGCTACCGATTCCTTCTCATCTGGAGAGACCCAACAGGCCTTCTCTGAGGGTTCCTGGAAGGTGGGTGTAACACAGTGCCTAGCTTTACTTCCAGGGATCTAGTACACAGGTTCCTAGAGTCTCCATAGCCTTGATCCTGGCCCTAGAACAATTCTACTCTCCTTTTTAAGCCTCCAAACTAATGTGGATGCAGATAATTAAGTACTGGCTCAGTTGGATTAACTACCAAACTCTCGCTATTACTTCAGAGAAAGCAAACTCTTGCTGTGTTGCTCATCTCTTCGCATTCAGTAAAGGTGGTACCATTGGATTGTCTAAATATCTGATCTGAGCCTATGCCAGGCTCTTCATTCCAGAGGGACCTGAGAACCTGCTGGGCTAGTCTTGCCAATTATTATAAGAGCTGGCATTTATTAACTTTGAGTCAGGCAGTGTCCTGGGTTCTTTACACACATGATCACATTTCATCCTCATGACAACTTACATTGAGAGAAAACAGGTTCAGAGAAGTGAGTTGCCTGAGGAGCCTCAGTGACAAAGCCAGCCCTTGAGTGCAGAGTTGTCTGATTGTAAAAGACTTTTGTTCTTTCTTAACCTGTCTTTGGCATGGCATGCTATGGTTTGTCTAAGTGTGCTCCAAAGCCCAGTGAGTTGAAAGGAAGGGCGTGGCTGTCAGCCTCTGGTCTTCCTGAAAGACAACAGAACATTTAGGAAGTAGAGCCTAATTAAGTGGTGTGCCTCTGTAGGGGATACTGAGACTCCAGCTCTTTCCAGCCACCATAAGAGGAACACTTTCCCTTTCACTACACACCTCCACTATGACGTAGTGTGTTGCCATTGGCCCCAAGTCAACAAAACCAACAAACCACAGACTAACTTCTCTGAAGCCATGAGCTAAATAAACATTCCTCCTTGTAAGTGTTCTATCGCTAGCATTTGGTCACAGTGGTGGAAAGGTGACTGGCACATAGAGAAATCTTGGTCTCCTAAAGGTGAGGAAAAAGACTAGGTCACCAGACAATGAAAATAGTCATCCTAATCCAGCTCCCTCCACAGGCTCTGGTGTACAGAAGACTGTGGTGGGTTCCCTGAAAGCTGATGTCTGGGGCTGCAGCCTACTGTAGCAGTCAGAGAACAGGGAGTTGATAGGATGTTCCCTTCCAGGAAAAAAACAAGCCTGTCTCTGCTGCTTCATTGCTCTGGGCTTACACCTTGGCTACACAGAAGTGAACAGGTAATAGAGGCTTTTTCAAGAGCAGAGTGGCTCTGCCCATGGGGGCAACACTTAGGCTCTGTGCTTCCAGGGCAACTCCTCCCACATGAGGTATCACAAAGGTGCGGCTCACAGCCAGCTGGGCAAAAGGCAAATTCACTGGTGGTTGTTTTTCTTAGCAGCTTCCTGAATGAGAACTGGGTCTCTTAGTATCAGAGGGCTATTATACTGCATAAAGAACTGAGAGAGAGAGAGAGAGAGAGAGAGAGAGAGAGAGAGAGAGAGAGAGAGAGAGAGAGAGAGAGAGGGCAAAAGCTGTGGGACTGGTTTGTTCAGGGTTGCTGTGTCCACCCCCTCCATCACTCAGATTCCAGGCAAGGCATCTTTTCATCGATCCATCCATCCATCCATCTCTCTCTTTTTTTTATCTATAGTATGCAGACACTGTTCACAGCCATGTGGTGAAACATATGTATAAAGAATCCCAGTCTTCAAGCCTTGGAGAGTAGTTGTGGACAGACAAAATAAAACCTAGGTTCCCCAGGATTCATCACTTTGTAATACTCATGGGGCCTATTCATCAAATCCCTCAGAGCCTTTTAATTCCCTGTACTACAGCCCTCAAATACTTAGTTACCAAGGAATATGTAATCATGATCATGAACCAACCTATATATTTTTTTAACCCATACTTGTTCCTCACTTTCTGAATCACTTTGCCTTTACCTGGCCATTGACCTCTGTTCTCATGGCTGCATAGATGATCCATGCATAGCCAGAAATGACAAATGAGACTGTTGACAGACTCCAAAGTGCTCGAAACAAAACCATCCTGTTTTGGTGGATACAAGCCCCATTCCCAACTCCCTCTCCAGTGTCAGTGTGCAAGTCAGAATCTGAGACTATATTCCATGGGACTATCGGGTTCTGGGGACATTTCCCCAGCCTCTAGAACTCAGGTTGGTACAGTAACATTGTGGTCCATGCAAAAAATAAAAATAATGGCTTCCCCTCACATCTGCTCTAGAGTTGGTCACCTGCAGATCCCAAAGTAGCACAGGTCAAGCCCAATTTCACATCTGTGCCTTGCATGTCCAGAAAAAACACCTATAACATCGTATTCTCTTATCCTCTTCTCACTCTTCCAAACTCATATTACTTCCCTTCGAAACACCTTTATGCATATTAGCTCCTGTAATGGAATCCAGGAGGATACACAGTTCACCATCTGATGCAGTCAGGCCTCAGCTAGAAATTCTTTTGCATAAGAAACTACAATGCAGTGATGGCCAAAGTGATCACAGTTGCATGTAAATCAGATGCTATGTTTGGGGAGACATACTACAGGAATTGAGCCGACTACACAGGGACAGCTAAGGGGGGACACAAAGAGAACATTCTGGCTTGAAGGAACAGCACTTGAACACATACAGAGGCATCAGCTCAGCATGGCTGAAGTAGAAATGTAGAGTGGAAGAGAGACTATGGAGATTAGGGATGAAGGTGGTTCAGAGAGTATGTTGAAGTCAAATAGTGCATTACTCTAAAATGATGGGCGTGGGGCGGGTTGTTAATGATGGTGCCCAATTGGGAAGATGAACAGCTGGGTGCTTTGGAAAGCTCTCTGGTCAGAATGAATTTGGGGAGTAGCAGAGAAGAGGAAGCAGATCCACTAGGGATATGGTTTCAGTGACCGGGTGAGAGGGTACAACCACAGCTGATTATGGTATCGAAGTGGAATAAGGAGGAAGACTAAAGAAGTACATGTAGAAGGGGTGGGGATTACCCCTAAACTGTCTTGGCTAACCTGAATGTACAGAGATCACTGACTAAGATACCACAGCAGAAGGGAGAGTGGAAAAGTGACAAGCCCTTCTTTGAAAATCTTTAAAGTTCATATTTGTGAGGTGCAAACAGACCTATAGAAGCATAGAGCATAAGCTCAGAGGTGTGCCACCCAAGGATACACACTCAAGATCATGAGAGAAGAATGGGTGCTTGTGGGTGAGGTGCTGCCAGAACCCATGGGAAGAATGTAGAGGGGAGAACTCTGCAGTCATCATGAGAATAATAGTCAAACATCAAAGCTAACTAAAGAGACTAGGACAAATCAGGACTTACCTGTTAGGAGACACTAAGGGAGGGGAGGGACTAAGAATGGGGTGGTTGCCTCTTAAAGCAGACTCAACAACCCCAAACTGCACCCTATTTCCTGGCCCCCATATTCTAGCCCATAGCTCTAGCTGCTTTCTGGGGGAGGAGGGGCACACCAGTACCAGGAACCCCAGGTAAGACCCTGCACTCTGCCCACCAACTCCACTTAAAGCAGATTCAACAACTTTAGACTGCATCCCATTCCTTGGGTTCCAAATTCCTGCCCACAACTTTAGCTGCTTTCCTGAAGGCCACTTCAGCACCAGAGACCCCAGGTAAGACTCCTTGCTCTGCCTGCCAACTCCCCTTTAAAGCATACCCAACAGTCCTAAAGAGGACCCCCAACCCCTGGGCTCCATATTCCACCCCACAACTTTGGCAGAAGACTTCTGCTTTCCTGGAGCTCATGCCATTTCTAGAAATCCTAGAGGCAACATTGGCACCCTAAACCCTAGAGGTCACCCAGGCCACTAAAGCCCCAGTGGAGACACCATATTTGTCTCCTGAAGACTCTTTGAGTCACCAGAACCACCCAGGCTAGAAGGCCAGAGGAAAAAAATAGAAACCAAGGGGTGAGGGGAAACATTTAAAAAAGATAAACTCAGAAATCAGCACCTAACCCTATAATAACCCCAAACCCAGATGGCTAAATCCAGAGTAAAAACAATCACCAAGAGCCAGAGTTGTATGACACCACCAGAGCCCAGCTGTCCAACTCAGCAAGCCCTGGATATTCCAACCCAGCTGAAGCACAAGAAATTGACCTTAAATCCAACCTTATGACAATGATAGAGGCTTTTAGAGATAATTAACACATTTCTTAAATAAATCCAAGAAAATACAAACAGGTGAAGGAAATGACTAAAACTGTTCAAGACCTGAAAATGGAAATAGAAACAATAAAGAAAACACAAATTGAAGGAATCCTGGCAATGGAAAATCTATGTAAGCAAATAGGAACTATATCCTCAAGTATAGACACCAAGAGAGGACAAGAGATGGAAGGATATTCTCAAGCCCAGAAGAACAGCAGAAGACACTGATACATCAGTCAAAGAAAATGTTAAATCTAAAGAGTTTCTGCCACAAAACATCCAGGAAATCTTGGACACTATGAAAATGCCAAACCTAAGAATAATACGAACAGAAGAAGATTCCCAGCTCAAAGAACCAGAAAATATTTTCAACAGAATCACAGAAAAAAATTTCCCTAACCTAAAGAAAGAAATGCCTATAAAGTGTGTACCAAGTTTACAGAAAACCAAATAGATTGGACCAGAAAAGTTCCCCTGCCAAATGGTAATCAAAATATTAAATGTACAGAACAAAGAAAGAATATTAAAAGCTGCAAGGGAAAAAGGCCAAGTAACATATAAAGGCTGACCTAGTAGAATTACAACTAACTTCTCAACAGATACCCTAAAAGCTAGAGGGCCTAAGCAGATGTCTTGTAGACTTTAACAGACCACAGATACCAGCCCAGACTACTGTACCCAACAAAATTATCAATCTCCATAGTTGAAGAAAACAAGATATTCCACAACAAAACCAAATTTAAACAGTATCTATCCACAAATCCAGCCCTACCGAAAATACTAAAAGGAAAACTCCAATCCACAGAGGTTAAATACACCCAAGGAAACACATAAAGTAAATAATTTCACTCAAGCAAAACCAAAAGAAAAAAAAGCCACACATACACATATATATACATTATCACCAGCAACATCAAAATAAGAGGAATTAATAATCATTGGTTATTAATAGCTCTCACCATCAATGGACTCATTTCCCCAATAAAAAGACACAGGGTAATAGAATGGATATGAAAACAAAATCCATCATTATGCTGCAATCAAGAAATACACCTCAACATCAAAGATAGATACTACATCAGACTTAAGGGCTGGAAGGGGATTTTTTTTTTAAGCAAATGGATCCAAGAAGCAAATTGAAATAGCCATTCTAATATCTAATATCTAACAAAACATACTTTCAACTAAAATTAATCAAAAAAAAAAAAAAAAGATGGGGAAGGACACCTTATACTCAAGGAAAAATTCACCAAGATGAGGCTTCAATTCTGAATATCTATGCTCCAAATACAAGGTTGGCCATATTTGTTGAAGAAATATTACTAAAGCTTAAATCACACATCAAACCCCACATATTAATAGTGGGAGACTTCAACCCCACTCTCACAAATGGACAGGTCATGCAGACAAAAACTAAATAGAGAAATAATGAACAGACATTATGACTCAAATGGACCTAACATATTTACAGAACATTTCACCCAAACTCAAAGGAATATACCTTCTACTCAGCACCTCATAGAACATTTTCCGAAATTGACCATATACTCAGGCACAAAGCAAGTCTCAAAGATAGAAAAAACTGAAATAACCCTCTGTATCTTATCAGATCACCATGCATTAAAGCTGGACTTGTTGAAGAAACAACAGAAAGCATCTTCAACAAATTGTGCTGTTCTAACTGGATGTTGGCATGTAGAAGAATGCAAATCAATCCATATCTATCACCCTGTAAAAAACTCAAGTCCAAGTGGATCAAAGACCTCAGCATAAAACTAGATACACTGGACTTGACAGAAAAGAAAGTGGGGAATAGCTTTGAACCCATTGGCACAGGAAACAACTTCCTGAAAACAACACCAATCATGCACTCACTAAAATCAACAATCAATAAGTGGGACCTTATGAAATTGAGAAGCTTCTGTAAGGCAAATAACACCATCAAAAGGACAAAACAGCAACCTACAAAACCGGTTAAGATCTTCACCAACCTCACATCTGAAAAAGGGCTGATATCCAAAATATATAAAGAACCCAAATAATCCAATTAAAAATGGGTTACAGATCTAAAGAGAACTCTCAACAGAGCAATCTCCAATGTCAGAGAAACACTTAGAAATGTTCAAAATCCTTAGCTATCAGGGAAATGTAAATCAAAATGATTCTGAGGTTACATCTTACACCCATCAGATCAGTTAAGATCAAAAACTCAAGTGAAAGCTCATGTTGGTGAGGATGTGGAGCAGGAGGAACACTCCATTGCAGGTGGGAGTGCAAACTTGTACAGTCACTCTGGAAATCAATTTGGTAGTATCTCAGAAAATGGGAATTGACCTACTTCAAGACCCAGCTATACCACTTCTGGGTATATAACCAAAGGGCACTTCATTACACCACAAGGACTTTTGTTCAAATATGTTCATAGCATCTTTATTCATAATAGCCAGAGACTAGAAACAACCCAGATGCCTCTCGAACAAAGAATGGATACCGAAAATGTGGTTCATTTATACAATGGAATACCACTATTAAACACAATGACATCATGAAATTCACAGGCAAACATGTAACTAAAAAAGAACATCCTGACTAAGGTAACCCAGACCCATAAAGACAAACATGGTATGCACTCATTTATAAGTAGATATTAGCCATAAAGGATAACCATGCTACAATTCACAGACCCAAAGTGGGAAGGAGACACAAGATCGGGGTGCAGGTAGGGATGGGAGCAAGAGGGATTGGCTGGTGGGAGGATGGAGGGGGACAGTATTGAGAGAGACAACTGGAATGGGGTTGGGGCCCCTCTGGGACAAGCTAGAAACCCAAGGCAATGGAAACCCTCAGTAATCTGTGAGACTCAGAAGTGATATAGAGCCTGAATGGGGCAACTCCCATAACCAAGCAAGACTCCCAGTGGACAGACTGGAACACTAAGCCACCCACCAAACCTTTCACCTACTTTGTCCTGCCTACGAGATATGCTGGGGTAAAAATGGAGCAGAAACTAAGAAAGTTGGGTAGTGGCCAACCACTGACTGGTCCAGCTTGAGACCCAAACCATGACAGGGAGCCCACCGACACTGCTGATTATTTTCTGTTATATTTGCAGACAGAAGCCTAGCATAATGGTCATCAAGGGAACTTCAACCAGAAGCTAATGAAAACAGATGCAGAGACTCATAGCCAAATAGGGGAGCTTGGGGAAGTCCTGTGGAAGAAAGGGAGGAAAGATTTTAGGAGACAGAGAGGTCAAGGACACTATAAGAAAGCCCCACAAATCATGTAACCTGGCCCCATAGAGGCTCACAGAGACTGAATCACCAACCAGAGAGCGTGCAACTAGAGACCTGGGCCCTCTGCACGTTACAGTTGTGTGGCTTGGTCTTACAGTGGGAGCAGGGACTGTCTCTGACTCTGTTGCCTGCCTTTGGGACCCTTTCCTCCTAGTGGGCTGTCTCATCTAGCCTCAATAGGAGAGGATGTACCTCTCCACTGATATGGCACTTGATATGCCGAGGCTGGTTGATATTCATAAGAAGCCTTCCCCTTTCTGAAGAGAAATGGAGGAGTAGATGGGAAGATGCAGGGTGGAAGGACTGGGAGGAGAGGTGGGAAGGGAAACTGTGGCTGGGTTGTAAAATTAATTAATTAGTTAATAAAAACAATCAGGAATAAGTCAACTTAAAGGTCCCTCCTCCTGCCCTAGCAAAGAATGGAGTGGTTGGGTTGGAGAGACTGGGGCCTCAGCCATTAAACAGGAGGCTTACAACCAAAGAATTGGAGCAGCCAACAGTGCCAATCGCGGGGGTGGGGGTTGGGGAGAGGTCCAAAAAACTAAGGACTTAATGATAGGATCTGAGCCAGACTACAATGTGAATATTAAATGGGGAAGTTAAGTTAGAAAAGGTACTCTCAAGACTGGATATGAATGGAGAAGGGTGTTGGCGTAAAGCAGACCCAGTGGAAGTGGTCCCTGTTTCTCAGTGAGGTGTACTCAGACAGCCTGTTAGGAAGGGCATTATATACAAGAAGTTTTAGGGGGAACTGTTGACAGGTGAATGTCCTGGGGGCCATCAACTGGAGAAGAGCACAGCTCAGATGCAACTTCTGAGACCTGGGGGAAGTCTTATATGGAGGTGGCTTCACGCCTTGGGATGCAGTCTCTGCTCTGTGGAGGGAAGGCATTTGGACTGACTAAAAACTTGTGGAGGCAGGAATGGATACCATGACCAAGGCAGCTCTTATAATGAAAAACATTTCTTTGGGGCCAGCTTAGAGTTTCAGTTTAGTTCACTGTCATCTGGTGGGAAATATGGTAGAGTGCAGGAAGTCATGATGTTGGAGAAGAAGAGTTCTACGTCTTGAATTGGAGGCAGCAGCAGGATACTATGTTCCACACTGGCTGTACCCTGAGCATAGGAGACCTCAAAATCCCTCTCCCATAGTGACACACTTCTTCCAACAAAACCACATCTACTCCGACAAGGCTACACCTCCTAATCTCGCCACTCTCTATGGGCCAAACATTCAAACAAATGAGTCTATGGGGGAGGGCATACCTATTCGAACCACCACAGTAATTCCAACACTCCAGAGGCCAAGATAGTAAGATCATATTGTAGGCCAGTTTGGATTACATAATGAGTTCCAGGCCAGTGACGGGAACCTGTCTCAAAATCAAGTCACAGAAAGTGGAGCAGGCACAACATAACCATCACAGGGCAGTTGGTTAGACAGTCCCCCAAGGCCACTCAGAACTGTTTGGTTTAACTTCCTTCTGGCTTTCCTTTCTCTTGGTGAGAGAGAACTTGCCCCTAGCAGAAACAGCACCAGAATTCTTTTCTCAGAGGGACAGCAGTCTTCCGAGCCCTTCAGCTTTACTTTCCATGCCACTCATGCAGCAGTTGCCAGTGCTCCAACGAAAGATCCACAGTCAGCATACACATTGCTAACACTGGGACTTCCAAAGGTTCCTGAGGGCCACTGTCAGGCAATAGTTATAAATCAGCGAGAGCCTCAAATTGACCAAGGCCATCTTTCCTGACAGTCTGCCTGACTCTGCAGTCATTGGAGCTGTGTCTGCCACAGACACGGTAGCTGTCTCTACAGCGGACAGAGAAAGTATTTCCAGGGTAAAGAACAGACAGTAAAGGGTTACAGGTTCGCCTCAAGCTCCTACCACAGTGGAAGTCCGAGAAACAGTGTGGGTAGACTGAGGCACATCCAGAGCATTTATCACTGTGAGAATTAGTCATTGTTCCCCTCTAGTGGCTGAAGGCCTCCCCTGAAGGTTTTGTTTCAGTTAATTAAGTGACAGCTCCACAGGCAGTAGCCTTCATCTTTCTCACTCACTCTGACCTTGGTCTGGTATGTTGGCCATAAAAATGGCCAACTCCAGTTAACTCCTTAATACAAACTCCTCCGAGTTCAGGGGCAAAAAGCAAGCCTTCCTGAAACCTAGTGTGTCCAGTGGACAGACAACAGAGACCCTGTCTCAAACAAGGCAGGAGGCAAGGTCTGACACTCAAGATTGTCCCCAGTGCTGTGCATGTATCATAGCACACAAGTGCTGCATTCAACACAGGAGTTCTTTCTCTCCCTTCCTCCACTTCCCTTCCCCTCCCATCCCTCTCACAGTTTAAGTTTTAAAATTAAGAAAAACAATATATGAAAGATGAGTAACTAAAGACTGAAAGTTTGGTTTATAAGTTACCATTATAAATGTATGACAACAGTGAATCACTGTTTGAATCTGCCTATCTCCAGGCTCCTTGCTGAAGAAAAATTATCTATAACCTGGGCTTTCCTATATTTGCAGTTGAAAGTGTTCCTGATAAAAACTTGAAGTTTACCCTGAAACTTGCATGACGGGTAAGAACAGAAGTCTCAGGCATAAAGACACCATGGCCAAAAAATAAAGTACAACTCTGACAAGACAAAAAGTGCTTGAGGCACAAGAAGTAGATGTGGAACGCGAGCCTTTGTCCATATCATATGAGCTTTAGAAGCTGTGGGTTTGGACTTAGGGGCCATGTGCTGTTTGAAAAGTTTAAACATAGGAGCTAAAATAATCAGATCTGTGATTCAGAAAATTTACTCTGGCAGCTAGATAGTATATATTGTGGAGGAATCAGACCTGAGGCATGGAGACCAGTTAGAATCATAATTTGGCCTTTTCTATCACAGAGTGGTAGTAAAGATGAATGCTTATCTATTTCCATGGTCATAGATGCAATATTTAGCATAAGGAGGTGGGTCATTCAAGGATGATTCTCTTTTCTAGCTCACATGGATGGTCTTTATAGACGGAACACAACAGAATTCTGGGGGACAAGGCGTGGGAGTGCAAGAGAGAACACCCAATTTGGGTAACCTCGGGCAATCTCTTCTAGAGATGAACGGCTCATCTCTAGAAAGGAGGAAGGACTTTTTTATAGATGAAAAGTCTAGGACTTTTCAGACTTGATAGGAAGAGAGAAAACAATCTACAAAAGTGTGAGCTGTGTTAATGACTGCCAAAAATGGTGAAGCACTGTCGACTAATTAGGGGGAGAGCCACAGGGCAAGAACTGGAGGGCAAGGACTGGAACTCCAAGAAACACTACACAGAGGTATAACAGCCCTGGTATTTTGCAGTCAGGCAGTTAACACTGTCAAGCCAGACTCCCGAAAACAAACTTTCTCCTCTGGTCCTCTACTCCAGCAGATGGCTCTCATGTGGGCTGAACCCAACAGGAAGCTAAAGGCAAAAAGTCCAAATGGATCTCACAAAGGTCAGTTTGTTACGGCAAGTGCAGTGTGAAAGAGAGGACAGTGCAGGAAGAAAGGAAGATGGCTCGGAAACTTCTAAGGGGGTACAGAATCCCAGTTAGAAATTACTAAAATTCTAAAGCTCTGGCCAAGAAAGAAAAAATGATTAAGGGCTATGTGTGAAGGGAAAAGGCTTGCTCAGTCAGTAAAGTGCTTTGCAAACCTTGAGTTTGATCTTGGAGGTGGAAGCAGGAGGATCCCTGGGGCTCAATGGGCCTAATTTATATGGCTAGTTCTAGGCCAGTGAGAGAAACAAGGCAGACCACACTTGAGGAATAACAGCTGCTGGTTTCCTCTGGCTCTCACATGTGCACTCGAGAACACACACACACACAGAGAGAGAGAGAGAGAGAGAGAGAGAGAGAGA
>NW_022196904.1:102434933-102448929 GCF_008632895.1 Mastomys coucha | reverse complement strand
AGGGAGGGAGGGAGGGAGGGAGGGAGGGAGAGAGAGAGAGAGATTTATTAACTATTGACTTGAACTACAATGGAAAGAGTAATTTAAGCCTTAAAAACAACTGGTAGGGTTGGAGTGATGGCTCAGCAGTTGGAAGTACTGGCTGACCTTCCAGGGGACCTGGATTTAATCCCTAGCATCTACATGTCAGCTCACAACCGTCTGTAACTCCAGTTCCAGGGGAACCAATGCCCTCTTCTGGCCTCCTCAAGGCACCAAGGATGCACTGTGGCACACAAACACACATTCATGCAGGCAATACACACGCATAAAATAGTAAAACGTTTTAAAAGCTGGTAACCTACTATGGAAAAGTGCCCACTCTTTAAAATAAGTGAAAACACTGTGTAGAGAACAGAGTAGCCAGGTCCAAACATAGACCAAGGCCATGATCTAACAGCTTTGAAATGAATGTACCCTACAACTTACAGCTGTAAATGGAACATTTCAGGTTCTGAGAAAGGAATCTAGTTCAAGTTGGAAATGTTTTTTCTATTCTCCCTCTTCCTTCTTCCAAATAGTCATCTTCTATCCTTCTTTGTACAGGTGGGGCAACTTCCCCTCCCTTTTGGCTGGCTCTGGAGTTTGAAGTTCTAACTAATTAAAGGGCAGTTTGCACTATGCATTGAGAAGATCAGCCTAATGACATGTGAAGTTCTGTTAGAAGAGTCAAGCTGCACAATTGGTGTGTGTGTGTGTGTGTGTGTGTGTATGTGTGTGTGTGTGTGTGTGTGTGTGTGTAGTTTCACATTTTAGCTTTCAATCTTTCAAAGGCAAGCAAAAGGAAAGAAAACTCCAAAACATTCTTGGCACACAAATGGAACCCAGGTCACCAACTACAAATCCCTTGGCTCCTTAAGAAACGAAAGACCAACTTGTCTGTCAAACAATTGTTGGGCTACAAACAGGAACTGGAACACAGGCTGTGTCATCCTAGGGACCTAGGGTCTTGGTTATCTTGGTTATTTTGGTCACTGGTCAGCTATGAAGCTTTGGTTTGGGGGATTAGCAGGGAAGAATGGTGTGATTTACAGACTGCCTCTCTCTGGGAGGGATGTCATTTGAAGTTGGAAGTTTCTGACCCAATGGTTCGAGAACCCTAGAAATGTGGTGATAAACGTTAAGGTCAGAGAAACCAACTTAAAAGGAATTTAATAAGCATGTGTGAAAAATCTTTTCTCTGATAACAACTCTTATTTGCTGAGTTACCCAATAAAAGATGAACCCACAGGCTGAAAAGTACAATCAAGTCAGCAAGTTAGAAATGGTCAACCCCAGGCGGTGGTGGCGCCTTTAATCCTAGCACTTGGAAGGCAGAGGCAGGCGGATTTCTGAGTTCGAGTGAGTTCCAGGACAGCCAGGGCTATACAGAGAAACCCTGTCTCAAAAAAAAAAAAAAAAAAAAAAAAAAAACAAACAAAAAACAAAAAACAAAACAAACTAACAAAAAGAAATGGTCAACCCCAATCTAACCTTGTGACTGTGTCCCAAACCTTAAATCTGTTTTTTATGTGTATTTTTCTTGTCTGTTACCCAATGGATTGGGAAATGGAAGCCAGATGCTTCTGAGAGTCAAGTGAGAGATGGGAACACAAACCAGATAGAGGGTTAACCAAGAAATATGCAGCAAGGGACAGGGCAGCAATGGGACCAGGGCTGGCAGACAGACAATGCACAGCCCTCAGAGATGTAGCTAGGTAAACTCCTACGTCTGGGCTTGAGGGAAATGATCCACAGTGGAGCTTTATAAAGCTTCCTCGTCCACATTCCCCCCTTGCCCTTGTGGTATTGATTTCTTTTCTGACCCAAGAAACTCCTCCATTTTTCTTTTTAAGGAGTGGTTTTGAAAATGCCTTTATGAAACTGTGCTAACTCATCTCAGTGCCACACAGGTATCCTGGAAGCAACTAGTGGTGTTTCCTCATGAAACCTTCTTATGTGTTCTGTGATGATCTAGAATCTGACAGTATTAAAATAACAAGAATATGGATACAAACAAACTTGCTTGTAGAGAATGTCTCTGACATTCAAGGTAACGCCTAACATGGTATAAGTTCAAATAATTCTACAAACATGGGAAGAGAAAACGAAGGAGTGATGTTGGGTGGACATCTAAGTGGGTGAGTAGTGTTTTACAGTACACTGGCCCGGGCCTAGTGATGCATTCTGGTAATGTAGAGAAGACATATGTGAGGGCAGGTCAGCGAGAGGGCAGACTACCCGACTGTGCGGTCAGTGTGCCTTCCCAACCAGCTTGGCATTACTGAGCTAAGGAAGAATCAAATGGGTTCTTAATCTATACAACTAAATTTCTTTGGCTAAATGTCACAAGAACACCACCACCAAAAAGGGCAAAACAAAGAAGTCCATGTAATAATACATTTATGATCTAAGAACTTAGTGAAAAAAAATAGCCTATTTTTTTCAGGTTTATTCAGTGGAGCTTGTCAACTGTTGTCAAGTTTGTCACTTGACACAATCTAGAATCATCTAAGTGTAAAGCTTGGGTTGAGGAATTAATTGCTTATATCAAGTTGGTCTGTAGGAATTTGCTTTGATTGTTCATTGATGTAGGTGAGTCCAGCCCACTACGGGCAGCACCATTCCCTGAACAGGCTATATAACAAAGCTGGCTACAAAGGAGCCTATGAATAGTGTTCTTCCATGGTTTCTGCTTCAAAATCCTGCCTTGACTTCCCACAGGGATGGATTATGACTGGAAAGTACAAGTCAGATATATCCTTTTCTCCCCTAAATTGCTTTGGTCAAAGTGTTTTATTATAGCAAAGAATGAAACTAGAACAACTGTGGAGTTTCTAATTTGGCCACTTGTATTATTAACATGTCTAGATAAAAAATAACAAAGGTTACTGACATGAACTTGTATTATCCTCTTTGCAAAATCTTGTACATAGTCTTATTTCATCATTTAAGTTGAATTTAGTAGTATCTTCTATGAGAGTTATCTTACAAAGTAAAGTCTACGTGCTGAGAGAGCTCACAGATGAAATAGAGGAAACATGAACAGGTATTTTCCATTAAGGGGGTATGTAAGAAAATGTCCTGTTTTTCTTAGAGGGTAAGAAAAATAAATCAATTTCCTCAACTAGGACTAAAATTTTCATTACTTTCAACTGGCTATATCATGCTCTGGTGGTGAGCAGCTACCATGACACAGGACTCTAGAACTCAGCTTTAAGGACCAGAAATCCCTTCTTAGCTTACACCAATAGAGGAACTACCAGTTCCTCTAGTTCAGTCTATAAACTCAAGGTCCACTGTTTATACATGAGAATGCCAACACGGTATTATCATTAGAAAGCAAAGCTAGCTGAGGTCTGTGACTAGCTGCAGACAGCCACTACTCCTAGATGACAAGATGACCATAGACAGGCTGAGTCACACCTTAGTTAAGTATAAGAATACTAAGGAAAAATTAAAACACAAGACCCAGATAAGCTGCTGTAAATCATTCCCATCTGTGAGCCAGACATTCTTCCTCAAGCCAACACTCCAAAATGAATACACCCTGGCCCTTTAATGGAGCAAAACCACATTTTAACCTTTGCTGTTTATATGTTTGTTTTTTCTTCCCATTATGTTATATACTTATCTGGAAGTTAAAACAGAAATTTTGTTCTGGTTTTAAAACAACTCATGCTCATAGCAGAACAAAGAACATAAGGAAGAGTGGAACAAAAGCTAGTCTACCCCATTTCCCCATTAGGCAGCAGCATCTAGTATTTGGCCTCATCATTTCAATTCAGGCCATTTCAGACCTTTTATGTATGTCCATATCCCATTATCTTTATTTTTCTTTACTGTCTCTCAAAATCCCAGTGGGCTAACCTAGAACACTGTACCTCACTGGGACCAACTTAACCAGCAATTCTCTCTAGTTTTGGTGGACATCAGCATTACATGGGGAACGTCTTAAAAAGAGACTGCTGAACCCAGGGCTCTGACTCAAATGAGCACTTCTGGGTTCCTATGAGATCACCTTGCTACCTGGAGGATAAGAATCAGAGAAAACTGAAAGCAAAAGTTTATTTAAACATAGATGTGGTTCATACTCTCAAAAACATAGTGACACTAAATAATGGTTTTCTCTCTCAGACAGTTTAAGTCTATTCATATTTAATAGACATGTATGGTTCAAGAAAATCTTGAAGTATTTGAGTTTTTGATAGGCAGTTCACAACAGTGAGTTCAAAGGGCCTAGGTTTCCCCTTCCTTCCCAGCTTCAAGTTTCCCTGACTATCTTGTCTTTTAGCACCGCCCCCCACCAACAGACACCCAAAATCTTGTGGTACACCACAAGATTTGAAGACACACTTCCTAAGGCCTGGAAATCTCTTCATCTCCCTCTTCCCGTTACGTGTTCAAATATCTTATGCTTGTGTGAGATTTTCTCCAGTAAGTGCTCCCTCCTCTCAGCTGTATTCTGTCCTTATTTGTGGTATATATTAACCTGCTTTTATCAACTCAAAAAGCTCTCAAGGGAAGACTGTCACATCCAAGAATGGATTACTTTGAAGCTTATCATTTAGACATTTGTGATATAAAACAGTTTCTGAGCATAATAGGAATTCAATATTTGTTGAAGGAATAAATGCTGAGGTTTTTTTTATTTTTATTTTTTTGTGGTTGTTGTTTTTGAGACAGGGTTTCTCAGTATAGCCCTAGCTGTCCTGGAACTCACTCTGTAGACCAGGCTGGCCTCGAAGTCAGAAATCCATATGCCTCTGCCTCCCAAGTGCTGGGATTAAAGGCATGCGCCACCAAATGTTGAGTTTTAAGAATGAAAAATGAACCTTGACAAGAAACTTTTCTAAACAGTGAATCAGTTTCAAATCCAAAATCTTTGGATGCCTGAGTCTTTTACAGAAGTTGTCTGGTGTGTGCATACTGACCAGTACACAAAAAAGTACTTCTGAAATACTTAATCCTAATGATATAAACACTATGTAAATAGTCATGCAGCACAGAACATTTCAAATGACAAGCCACATGTTTAACAGTATATACTACATGCCCTAAATATAGAATAGATAAACCATCTAGGTTTAAGTACATATTGGTTGATACACAACAAAATCACCTGAGAAACACACCCAGGTAATTAAGGGCACAAGACTAAAGCTATACTGTATTGTTCATGGAACAGAAGTTTGCAAGTAATTAAAAAATTATTTTCAAGTCATGATTGCTTAAATTCACAGATGCGGATATGGAGGATCAGCTATAGCTATACTGGACAAGACTACAGGCTTCAGAGCTAGAATGAGTTCAAGTCCTGGCTCTGCTTGGTTATCACACTTCTAAAACAGGGACAATAGGAAAACAAAAATAGAACAATACATGGAAATGCTTAGCGCTGTGCCTAACAAACAGTAAGCACTCAACAAGCATTAGCTGGTGTCCTCACAATGTCCAAGGTGCAGGCTGGATTTGCTCCCATGGTGCAAGGAACTAAGTTGGAAGAAAAGATAAGAACCTGAGAAAGATGTGACATAAAACAGGAAACTGAGTATTAAATATCAAATTAAATGTTGACAAAACAAAATACATGATATCCCTGGATAACTATTTCAAATAAAACTAACCTCATTTGTCTGTTTACATGCATGTTTCCTTTTCTAAAAGGTTTATTCATATAAAATTTTAATCTGTCAAAGTCATTAGCATATTTACATAAGATACTGAAATATTTCAAAGGAATATTTATATACTTTAATGAATTTGACAAATAGTCCATGATTTTTCAGCCCAAACAAATACACACAGAATGAAGAGAGCTTTCTTCTTCAGAGCCCAAGCCAATGGAAAGGTTTTTAAATTCATTAGACCACTTGGAGCTTTTTTAAGTAAATGCATTTTAGACTCATTAATTTGCAAAGGAGTACGTCAAACTTAATGTTGCTCAAATTTTCTTTATTAAGAAAATATTTCATATATAAACAGACTGATAAACTCATTTTTGTAATAAGTTACGCAGCACATACCCCTTTCTCTAAGCTTCTCATGCAAAGTTAGAATGTTTTTCTTAAAGCAGAGCAAGTCAGTGCAACCAGTTTCAAGGCAGAGTGGAAGTCAGCCTAGAAAGGAATGCTTACAAAGCCATTTATACTCCAACCCCATCCTGACACACTCTCAGTGCCACCCCTCCCAGGTGCTTCACTCAATCTCTATGAAAATGAATAGTCCTTTAAATGAAGTCAGATCAATTACTGGTGAAAAACCTATAAATTAACACAATGTCATTCATCCTAGGAACACACGGGTAGTCTCCTGGTTCTATTTACATTAAAAAGCAAAACAAAAAATCTGCCTCATTATTAATCACTATATAAAAATACTTTTAAATAAATGTTCATTCTGCCTATATGCTTCCCCTAAAGTGCTGTGTGAACAACTCAAGACATAAATAAAAAGATTGTGAGAATAGATGAGGACACCTAAGAAAGAAAAAGGATTAAAGGACTACTTTTGACATCGTAGCCATTTTAACTCAGATGGTTTCCACAATGCAAAAATACAATAGATGCTATAATAGAAATATAGGGATTCATTTATTACTTTTTGGTTTACAAACAAAGGCACCCAATAATGTTTCTATTTACTTCTTATAAAAGATTATCAGTTTACACTTAAAACAAACAAAAAAACACGAAACAAAAGTTTCTCAATCAGGTCCTATAGACAAACACAAAGGAGAGAGATCAGAGTCCCCTCCCACTACCAAGCTTTATCTGGCAGACTGGAGAAACACTTATTCTAAGTCACCCTTAAGTCAAACAACATACGACCTGGTCATGCTTTTCTGAACTAAGCGTTAAGATACATTAGCATTGCCAAGGCAATTAAACAGTTACAATGACATTACAGTGTACAAATATGTATGCCAGAGTTCCGAGAAGAAAAGATAAGGGAAAAACTAAATGGTTCAGAATACAGTTTTGCCAAATGAGGTGAATGAAATAAATTTATTTTACAAAGTTGTCCTATTGAATAATCTATATGAAAAATATAATCAGAACTAAAAACACTGACTAGCAAATTACAAACAGTATACATCTCCAAACTCTTTAAATATGACTTGAATCCAAAGTATAGTTGATAAAGCTCAACAATCTCACATTTTACTCCATACTCATTTCAAAATTATAAATTCCAGGATGAGCATCATTTATTCATTACCTTTCTTTTGACAACAGAATTCTAAACACATAAAATTAATTTGACCTCAGCACAGCCTTAGTTAGCAGTTCTTTAAATTAGATTACAAGAGCAATACAACAGAAGACACGTATCTGTTTCACTTTACAGGCCTGCCCATATTGCACCTGATTCTTTTCAGAGACCCAAAGACAATTTATCAGATTCTCAGTATATTTTGGCAGATGTATAAAAATCATAAAAAGGTTAGTGTGTTTTCATTACATCATGGAAATACATTTGGAGACATGGAGTACTCAATGTATATTATATGGGCCACCTTAAATCAAAGGCATCATTTATTCCATTCTCACATACCATCACGGTCTCTCACACCTTATAGAGGCATGGTCCTAGACCAGAGACTTCAGAATCATTCCAAAGAATACACAGATATTTACATACATATTTCTTTTAAAATAATGTTTAAAAGTTTTACTACACAAAGTCTGGCTTCAACAGAGAAGCATTTTTTTTTTCCTTTTCAAGATTATACACCAGTACGGAAAAAGTTGGTTTCTTTTACATTTTGTTTTCCACAATAGTAAAATAAACTTCTTCTACATTGTATTTTAATTGACAAAAAATTAAAATGTAAAGTTACATTTAATTTCTTGTACTATGAACTAACCTTTTAAGCACTTTCAAGATACACTGCTGATGATTTAAATGTAGTACAACTTGATCAGCTTAATTGTAACTGTGTTATGCTGAACAAGCCATTAAAAAATAATATAGTAACAAACTAGTAAGATTTAAAGGGAATTGTAATGTATCAATAAATATACATCAATTTCTTGCTATCACTTGTTTCTATAACGCATGTCTTTCTAAAGCTAAAACAACATGCAAAGAAATGATGACTTGAAACTCATTCAACAGTTTGCTACTTTACATGGTAAAATCCTTTATTTAATTTTATACACAAACTTATGCATTATTCATTTTTAAAGGAATTCAGCTTTCAAGGTCAAAATTAGTATGTGTTGGTAAACACATGAGGGCATTTTCTTAATGTTAAAAGCTATAACTACATTCCTTCATAATAATGCATGTTCATATGGGGCAAGTCCTGTGGGAAAATTTGTAAGGGAGAAGAGGTTTAAGTATAATGAATCCTTCCTCAATCCCACCTCTCATAAAGTCTCAAGAAATCCTCTTCAAAATGAAAACATATATCACCAGAGTTCCATTTGATCAAAATGCAGACTAGAAAAATGGTTTCCTTTACTGTGCATGTTTTCATTTTGCTCAAATGCACAGAGTATACATTGATACAGACAGAACCTTAAATTCATTCAGATCTACTAGTGTCTTTAGAATAGTATTTGGCCTTCTGATAAGAGCAACTAATTACTTATAAAAATGATATGCAACACACATTTATTCAGAAAGAAAATCAGAACAAGTTTTTGCATTTGATACAACCTGTAACTTATATGAAGAAAAAAAATACATGGCTGTGGTCATAGCAAAACTAAACCCCACCTCTCAAAGGATTTAAAAAGAAAAAAGAAATCAACATTGAAGAATCAAATCAAATACTTAACTAATTTATCTAGGCCTTCTGTCTGGACATTTTCCATTGCACTGAATATTAGGACTGCATGTTAAGGCATATTTTAATTAGTATGTTCCAGTAACTGCACAGTTATACTGGTCAATGTTCCCATAGCCCCACTTCTGCCCACTTCCTACCCTTTGCATTCCAAGGATTAAAATGTTAAATCATAATTTGAGTGACTATTGCAGATCTGAGCTGGCATACCACAGTGTATTCACTAGGTTTTGAGCATAAACATTAAAATGTTACATAAAATGGACCATAATTTACTCCACACTCCAATTTAAGATGATTTAATGTCTTTAACAAAAGGTGAGATGACTTAAGTACATTTTACATTTTGTGCATTTAGATCACCGTATGCATAGATGTTCTAATGCTAAATTCTTGGTCTTCAGTATCTCATAGTGCTGGATGCTCGGAAGTATGACAGAAATTTGTAACACAGACTAACCACAAAGTACCAGATGTTTCTTGCCATTTGTGATCTTGCAATAAAAATGCGCCAGATAAGTATCACAAGGATTGTATTGAAACCATAACGGATATTCCGCAACCTGAAAAGCAAATCAAAAGATACATTAAATATTTCCTAGAAAAAAATTATTTTTTGATAGGAGTTAATTAAGTTATAAATTTAATCAAAATTCTACACCATCTTTCAACTTCCAATATTTAAAAACTAAACTAAAGTTATTAAGTTCAAATTAGCACTATTCAAACATACCTGCCTACATCTGGACAGTAGTACAACAAAGTCTTTTCTTATCAGTGTACCTGGAATATAACTTAGTAAGCAACAATTAAACTGAGCATCCTGTGTACCTATTCTTATGGTAGACATCCACAAACTACAGGTTAAGCCAAGCATGGTGGCCTCATTCCTATGATCCTAGCATTTGAGAGGCTGAAGATCCTGAAGATCCTGTGTTTGAGGTCAGACTAGGCTACAGAATACTATCCTGTCAGAAACAAAGAGGGGTGGGGAGAAATCTGGGAAGGAAGAAAAGGAGGCAAGAAGGAAGAGTGAGCAAGAAAGCAAGTAAACAAATGAAGTAAAACAGTGTGTATGTCTTGAATTTCTGGAGCTTCTATCTAATCTAATAGCTGCACACAGCTAATAGTCCCCAAACTCAAGAGCCAACTGACAAGTCCTCATCTAAGAATAATACAGCATTAGCTCCATAAAAGACCCTTCTGCTCTCAAAGATCAGCAAGCATGTTACAATGTGAATATTTCTAAACATTTTTTATGACTTTTGATGGTTGTCTGAAGAAATTTAACCCTTCAGATTATAAATTCTAGGAACTTAATATTGCAGTCTAAGACAGGACTGTAGTAGAGCAATGAAAGTGTAGAAATAGAGACTATAGCTTTAAATAAGCAGTCAAAATATTTATGTTCGAGTTTCCTTTCCAGTTAGTAAAATACAGTATTGCAAACTTCAGTTTCCTCATCAACAAATCTGGCATTTTGCCAGCTCCATAGTGCTGTGGCCTTGGCAAGTGAATACATAGTATGAATCTTAGAAATCATAAGAAGTATAATGAGATAACCCTTAGTAGTACTAAAATCTCTGAATGATGGACTACAGCTAATCTTGACTCCTCTATTTTCTGAGTTTATTATATTTTAAATCAGCAAGTAATACTTCTACTAAGATTAAGGAACCATTATTCTGTGCTGCATGTTATAAAAAAATACGCAAGTAACTTCTGATTCAAAAAATATTTTCATTTTCTGCTAATACTTTTACTTTTTCAATAGAAATTTATTAGAAGCAAATAGTGATTTTTGAAACTAAGTTATACTCAAAGTTTACAATCAGGAATACACATACATTAATAAGATATTAAGTTTTAATAATCTTTACTTATTTTATGTGTATGGTTTTTTGCCTGTATGTATGTCTGTACCCCGCATGTATTTCTGATGCCTGTAGAAGCCAGAAGACAGTGTGGGATCCTCTAGAACTAGAGTTACAGGTAGTTGTGATTCACTATGCAAACTGGGAATCAAACTCTGGTCCCCTGAAACAGCATCCAGTGCTCTTAACCACTGAGCCATCTCTCCAGCCTTTTAATAATCTTAAGTTAGATAAATACCACATCGTTATAAACCCAAGGGTAAACATTTTTTAAAATATAATACATTATTTTTATTCAGAATACTTCACCAAAGCAAACTGTGTAATATTTCATAAATAAGGAAAATGTTCATCAAGCCTCTGCCGTACTTACTTGTTCAGATGCTTCCTAGCTGCAGGGAGCCCAGACATCTCTTCATTCAATACGTATTTTTTAGTCCCCATGCAGTAGTTCTCTATATATTCTGCCCAGTGTAACTGTCGTACATCAATATTAAAGGTCTATGGTAAGAAAAAAAATGTTATTACTTTCCTAATTTTTTTTTTAATTTGCCAAAACTTATTTTTCTCAACTATAATCCCAAATGGTAAGATTACAAACACTTCAATATAGTATTATCTTTTCTACTGTCAACTTATCTATGTTCCTCACTATTTACATATGAATTGATACACATTTCAGGTTATTTTCCACCTGCAACCTCCCATTTTTATATATTTTTTGTAGGATAAAGGTTAATTTTCCTAGAAAAAAATTTTTACATCAAGAGAAATCAAGCAGAGTATGGTAGCACACACTATTTATTATAGGAGCACAGAGTAGGCAGGAGGGTCACCAGTTTGAAGCCAGTCTCAGTGTGGTGGTTTGAATAAGAATCACCCACACAGGCTCATATATTTAAATAGTCACCAGGGAGTGTAACTCTTTGAAAGGATTAGGAAGTATGGCTTTGTTGGATGAAGAATCACTGGGGTAGCCTTTGAGGTTTCAAAAGCCCATACCAGGCCTAGGCTCTCTACTTCTCTGCCTAAGAATCAGCAATTATTTCAGAGCCTGCCTACATGCCAACATGCCCCTGCCATGATGACAATGGACTCTGAGAGTGTAAGCAAGAACTTGATTAAATGCTTTTTTAAAACAAGAGTTGCCTTGGTCATGGCGTCTCTTCACAGTGACCAAGATAATGTTGCTACACAATGAGGCCGTGTCTCAAAATACACACACACACACACACACACACACACACACACACACACACACACTAAAAACAGACAATAAAAAGCAAAACCTAGCATGAATTCTGACTTGGAACTTTAGTAGTAGCAGCTATTGTGTGATTTGATGAAAAGTGTAGATAAATCTAGAAAAGCAGATGTTATAGAAATGCTACTCTCTAGAAAAATAAGAAGGTTATAAGTATTCAATACTCTTGAGCAAACAGGCAGTCAGATATTTTTGTGAAATGACAAGTAAATTATTCACTACAAACCATCATCCAAAAATAACAAGTTTGAGAGAGGAAAATATTACAAGTAAAGTACTAAAATGAAAAAATAGTGTCATGGCACCAATGTGGATGCAGACTTGATTTCACAAAGGCGCTGTACACAACTGACTGGAGTTCCACAAGAGAAAAAAAGAGCCCAAACAGTACCTAAGAGCATGTTGCCTGCAAAAATGATGAAATACCAAACATAAGTTTAAGTACCACACCTACCATATACACATATACATTTAGACATCTGAGAATAAGTCAGAAAGAAGTCCAGATAGATTACCTACAAAACAACTACCAGACCATTAACTACTTTCAACAGATACAGTAGAAGCCAAAAGAACATGTTTTCCAAGCATTCAACAGATGCAACTAACGTAACAATCCACACACACCAATGTAAAGACATTTGAAAAATTAAGATGAAATAAAGATATTTCCAGAAGAAGAAAAACTGTAGTGATATGGTATCATCCACAATGAAGAATCACACTAAACAGTATTCTTTAGGACTGAAGCAGAATGACTCCAGATTCCAGACTGCCCACTGAAGACTCTGTGGATGCCTACATGTGGAAGAAAATGAAGGGCAGCAGAAAGGTGATGACCCTGACTAATTATATGAGTATGTATTACATAGACTACACTAATTTTATTTGTGTTCCTTTCAAAGTACATGATGGAAATTTAATCTTTAACATTAGTTTTGAAAGGGGAGGACTAATAGGAGCTGACTACATCATGAGAAGTCTACCCTCATGAATGAATCAATGCCAATTAAAAGAGATAAGGTTGTAAGTTCAATCTCCTACTCTCTCTTGCAATTTTACCAGGAAATGAAGCAGGAGGAGGCATTTATCAGATGTCAGTCCCTGCTTAAAAGTCAGAATTTGTGAACTAACTTCTATCATTAGAAATTACCTATTTGTTATTCTCCTATATCAGCATGAAACAGACTAAGATAAATTCTAATAACAAATGACCTATAACAGCAAATACAAGCATTATTTATTTTTTTTACAATGAAAAAGAAGAATTTATTTTAAGTTTTCTTTTGCTGTAGGACTCAACAAGACATGCATCGTGCTTCTATTATCTCCAAAGAAAAGATGGACTATGTATCAAATCTTTTCCAAGTTAAAATTTTTTTCATAGTACCTGATAGTGATTTTATAGAATCCTTAAATTAATACAAATAATTTCAAGCCCTCTATACAATAAAAGCTACAAATAGGGTTCTCTAAACCTTCATGTATCACAAACTAATTGCACTAGGAAAAGAAAGCAGGCTTGGAACAAATGTATGATCAAGGAAAAGATTTCTTCTAGATTTTGTATGGGACAATTATCTGGTAACTAAAGTTTGTAAACTTTGAGGGGACAGTTTATTATAGGTTCAAGGAACAAAAATGAAGTATTGATTAGACAAAACTTCCAAACTAATAAGATAGATGATTATATAATAACAAGGTAGATGATTTGCCTCTTGACAAAACTGTTCTAACTTGTGACATAAAAATTGTTGCTTTAAACTTATAGCGAACTTATGGGAGACTAGTAACAGATAATGAGTATTTAGTCAGGTACTATTCTTAATAGAAAAACATGTAAACAGTTCTCTTGTAATTCCTTAAGTCTATGATATGAATGATTGCCTTAAACTTATTATAAGCATATTGGAATGTAAAATTATTTAGAAAATCATGAAATCAAGTATGCTTCTATAATGGCTCTCCCTGATAGTTTTGATCACTTTAGGGTGAAAGTCGATTTTATTCGATATTAAAATGGCTACTCCAGCTTTTTTCTTG
>NW_022196904.1:102426070-102433776 GCF_008632895.1 Mastomys coucha | reverse complement strand
GTTCTGATGAAGCCAAGTAGTCTTGGTTTCTGTTGGTAAGATTCTTGAGTTTGACTTTCGCCATCTCTTGATTTTTGATGTTAGATGTTCTTAGTGTCTCTAGTCAGAGCCTGTCCTGTCCCTGCTGCCCTGCAAGTCCCCTGAGACTCGTGGGGCCTGTGCCTCCCGGCTGGCTGCTCCCAGCTGGCTGCTCCCGGCTGGCTGCTCCCGTCTTAGAAACTCACCAGAGAGAAAATGGTGGCTCTCACCCGAGTCTCTGGGTTAAGGCGCTCCCTGGAGGTTGGCCCTCCACTTGCAGGGAAGGGGCAGAGAAGGTCTCTGATCCACCTCTGTCACTCGGAAACTGAGAGGATCCTGTCCCTGCCACCCTGCAACTCCCCTGTGACTCGTGGGGCCTCATTATTTTTTCACTATCCAAAAAAGGTCTCGAAAAATCAAAAAACCAAACCAAACCAAACCAAACCAAACCACCAAACCAAACCAAACCAAAACAAAAATAAAACCCCAAAAAAGGCACATTGGGTTTCAAATGAAAAATATGAAAGAAGTTAACTGAAATGGTCTAAACTATTTTAAAGTTTTGATATGTTCAAAGTATTTTTGAGAGATCAGGTTAAATCAAATACTTAAAAAAAATTAATGTACTGGATGAAAAACAAAAAGTCTCTTTGGAAAACTAACCCTGACCCAGTCTTCTGGTCTATATAAAATGAAAAATATGAAAGAAGTTAACTGAAATGGTCTAAACTATTTTAAAGTTTTGATATGTTCAAAGTATTTTTGAGAGATCAGGTTAAGTCAAATACTTAAAAAAAATTAATGTGCTGGATGAAAAACAAAAAGTCTCTTTGGAAAACTAACCCTGACCCAGTCTTCTGGTCTATATAAACTGCATTCACCTCAACAAAGGTGAAATCCTCAGCACATGTTTTAGAGGCCCTGTCTTATGAAGGCCTCCTGGATAGCAAAGTCTTATAAAAAGCTTCAACTTTAATCCATGTCCCCCCAAAATCAATAGAATCCTAAAGAATATGAATTAAAGAAAAACAAATAAGGATTAGCAAAACAACCACTTGGAATCAAGGTACCCTGATTTAGACTGGGCTCAAGCAACAGAATCAGACGCTGCCTACCATTTAAATAGAAACTATGAGAGAAAGGATTTACAGCAATTATGAAGAGATATCCAAGAGTAAGCTGAACTTTCTAAAAATGAAAGCATACAAACTCAATGGAATGGTTTCAATCCAGCTGACCTGCTGCTGAAGAATTTAAATTTACACGTTAGTCCAAAAGCAAAATATTTCACTGCAGACTAAGGACCCCATGGTCTACCATATAACAATTCTGTGAGAAGGTAGAGAAGTAGCAACATTTGAAGAAACAAATGTTTAAGAAATTCCCAAATTGCTGAAAAATACCCATTTACAGATATAGAAAGTCCAAAGAAAGTTTCAGAACACCAAATGTGAAAAACATAGAAAAGAGTCAGCAAAACAAATAACTGACTTTTCAAAACCAGACAGAACATGAAATAATCCTTTATGGGCTGCACTAGTGTTAAAAACAAAACAAAACAAAAAAGTCCTAGGGTGAACTAAAGACTAACAATCAAAACCTGAAAGTTCACTATGTCAGTCTCCTAACTAAGCCATACTCTGGTATTTCTTTCTGTCAGATAGAAAGAAAATGGTAAGGAGAAGCTCCAAGAATGAAAGCAGATGGCACAAATGTCTCCTAATAGTGAGGCTTGAACTGGAGAACCAGTTAGATGTAAATGTGCACACGGCTGGAGGGCTTGAGGCATTAGCACAGCAAAATCGTAATTATCATAAGGAAGAAACTACTGAGAATAAGGATCTATGTTCAATCCCTAGTACTTCTATACCTCTAAAGGAAAAGGAAAATAACTATGTTTAATTTAAGACAGATACAAATGCTAAAATATAGGAGGTAGCTGGGTCACAGTAACACAGGCCTGTAATCCAGAACTCAGGAGGCAGAGGTACATGGATCTTTGGGAGTTTGAGGTCAGCCTGGTCTACATAATGAGTATTGCCATAGTTATAGAGAGGCAAGATCTTAACAAAACAAAACAAAATCTGAGTTAACTTCAGAAGGAATACAGTTTAACTTTCAAACAAGCAAAATGAAATGATGAAGAGCATACAATATAAAAAAGCGATTAGAGTTCACCTCCCCCTAGGACTCACCCCCCCTACCAAATTTAGAGAAAACAAGGTATTCTTTACATAAAACCCACAAAGATGTTAATGTTTTCTTTGAACTCAACCTTACAGAAAGGAACAACAACTTAATCTGAAAAGTCTTTGTTACTTTCAAATACTCTGTATCAATTTTAAGACAAAACAAATTAGATCTCCTTATAAATATTAAGATTTAAACACTGAGAAAATATGAGGTCAATGACTTTCCTATGTAATAGTTATTAGAAATGCCTAGGTTTCAGGGTGCCTACTGGTCAATATTTTCTAACCCAAAAATAGAAAATACTTGCCTTTTTATCTTCAGGGTTTAGTTGGTTCATTAACATATTGACATTATCAGTATTCCAAACCCAAGAGTTACTTGTAAAATATTCAAGGAATACCATGGCTTTGTGAAGACGAGTGATTGTTTTCATCATCCTGTGTTTCAAGAAAAATCAAGAGATTCATATAGTATATAGAATGGGTAAAACCCCATTACCACACAGGTCCCAACCATGTACTCTCAACTGTAATTCAGTAAGTGTACCAAACCAGCAGAGAATCAGAATATTTCTGCATCTTGGGAGAATAATTTATAATTCCAAAATAGAAAAACAAATTAAAAGAAGCAGCAAAGAGAATTTAAAATTTAATATTGCCTGCATAAAATTCTGCTGACACAGAATTCTCAAATGATATGCAACACCAAAGTTTAAATTCAAATTTTCTATATATTATACTAAATAAAAGGATTCAGTTTAGTCTCCCTTTGCTTTTTAGCTACCCTGAACTTAGTGAGAATCCATACCACGGACTCTACAACAATGTTATAATCCCAGTGCTTCAGCACTGCTAAAGCAGATATACAGAAATATTCTTTTGCCATTTAGTCAACTCTATTAGAAAAATATAAGAACTTTCTCTTCAACAGTGATTGGTACTACTCCTGATTATCTGGATATGCTGTGAAATCAATGACTAATGCTGAGGACTTTCAGAAATATTCTTCTCCTCCTCAGGCCTCACCTATGTTCTTCCTTAGAGAAACAAAACAGTATAATACTTCTTTGTTTCTTTTTAAGGGCAAGGAACCTTAATCTTATCTGAAATTTTATTTATTATCACTTGCCACAAGTCATTGATATCAAAGCACTGATCCAAGCAATAATTGAGAGCTTTCTGAATCAAATATACACCAAAATGCCAGAAAAATAATCAAGAAATATAAGAATTCCATTTACATTCCCACAAGAATTAGCTTAAAGTATATGAAATTTAGAAAGACCCCAAATTAAGGGCTTTACAAATGGGGACATGGGAGAAATTCAGAATATGAAAAATAATGAAGAAAATAAAAGCAGCATCATTAGCCAAGAAACTATGGTAACACACTCAATACATTTATAAAGAAACCCCAAAACCAAAGTACTTAAAGAAAATGAGGCAATACAGACAATGTAAAGAAAAACTATTTCATTCACTAGAGAATTCCAAAATAAATTCTCCATTAAACATGAAAAGAATTATCCAACACCCAATAGAAGTAAATCATATAGATTAGGGAAAGTTGCTTTAGTAAACAAGACTTTTCTATAAAATTTTCTTTACAGATGTAACAAATCTGTAACAATCAATACAGTACCACAGGTAGTATAATATACATTAATTTCATCCCAAATATACATAGTTCACATTGTTATTTCAATGAGTATTCTCCTGAAACACTTTTCTCCCTGATCTCTTAAATGTCAGGTTTTGCTTATTTTCATGTATAAATTCATTCAAGTGATACAGTTGCCCTAAAATCAACCCCTGATTCACTCATTCAAAAAATATTTATTAAAAAAAAAAAGAGAGGTCCCAGGCATAGTAGCTCATGCATGCTTATAATCATACACTTGGGAGGGGGAGGCCAGAGAACTGCCACAAATGTGGAGTTAGCCTGGTTTACAACTCAACCCTGTTTCCAAAAAAAAAAAAGAAACGGAAGGGGATAGAAGATTAGAAGATTCATATACATGAGAAATTTACAGACAATATTATTAGGAACCAAAGTACACTTAAAACTGCACCATTACTCTGGTTCAACAGGCCAGAGTGAATGCTTGTGACTACACTGTCTTGTACCTGCTGAGGATGTATTTATTCTTTACAACAAAGACTTTTAAAGTATAATCAGTTAACAGCAAGGCCAGATCTTAATAATTCTCTAATCTACAGTTCCTCAACCTTAGCCATCACAAATAATCTATGTACTAAGAAACCTGGCAGCATCCATGGACTTAGCACACTGGGAGTTGAGGGGAAGCACACCCTTCCCCATTGTGCTGACAGAGGAAACAGCTGTATTGCCGTGGGAGCTGAAAACTCCAAATACTGTCAAATGTCCTCAAGCTGAGACTCATATGAATGAAAAATGTCAGGTTCAGAGATGCTAAACTAAACAACAACAAACATGGAGCAAGTTTTCAAAAGATGCTGTTTGTAACAATGATGTAATGTTAAATGGAGAAAATTTAATGATGATTCTAGATAAGCAAGAATCCATATATTATGAAATAGAACTTACAATTATTTCAAAATATAACAGCAAGCCAGATTTTTATCTAGCTTACAATCAAAATCATGTAAATGAGTAAACTGAATACCATGAATTACATTAGCTTAATGTAGAATGAGGTATTATATCAGGGTTACATAAGTTGTAACATTTACTTACTCTTAAGTAAATATCCAAAGAATAAACGGAGACATTAGTTAACATGTATATATTGCCTAAATAAACTTTTATATCTCTTGATGTTTTTATTTACTTAATTTTTTTTTTGAGACAGGGTTTTAATTATTCTATGCTGACCTGAAACTATGTCACCGAGGCTGGCCTCAAACTCGTAGAAATCCTTCTGCTTCAGCTTCCCTCCCGAGTGCCCAAATTACAGTCTGCAGCACAATACCCTCCTACTCCTTGCTGCTTTTATATTATACACTTACAGAGGTCTCAGGTTATTCCTGCTCTGATACAGGTAAGACTATTATCGCCCATCCTGTAAGGTACACTGTTACCTAATGTCTTACCACCCTGGGAAATATCTGTTAAGCATTAGAGTGAGGTGGTGACTTCACAGGCTAGATAAGAAAGGTACTAAGAGTAGTCTGCCTTGCTCATTATCATACTCACCCTTGAAGACTTCAGTCACTTTGCATGCTGTTCAATGACCCCTGAGGCTTTCATGCTGCAAGGAAGCTCAAACCAGACCATGTGCAGACAACACATGGAGAGTCTAATTCTACATGAAGAAAGAAAACTGCCTGGCTACTACACACCCTTACTCTCCCTTAACAACTCTCTCTGGTGTTCATGTCTTGGTCCATCTGACCAAGGTTAAAGAATTTTAGCCAAAGCCATTCACACCAATCTTTTTAGAATTCCTTACTCACAGAAATTGTGACACATTTAAAAAATAACTTTCTTTAAAGACTTATTTATTGTTATATTTAAGTACACTATCGCTGTCTTCAGACACACCAGAAGAGGGCATCAGATCCCATTACAGATAGATGGTTGTGAGCCACCATGTGGTTGCTGGGATTTGAACTCAGGACCTTTAGAAGAGCAGTCAGTGCTCTTAACCACTGAGCCATCTCTCCAGCCCAAAAAATAACTTTCCTTAAGGAATTACGGATGTGGCGACTTGTCATACATCTTAGTACTGGGAAGAACTGGCAATAATAATAATTAAAAATTTAATCTAGTTAAGATTTCTTGCATAAAGATAAAGCTGATCTTAGAAAGTGAACTGTCTGAGTGAAATTTGGAGAAAATGTAGAAGGTTACTCAGTAATTCTTTAAAAAGTAATTTCTTACTGCAGTGTATCTCTCTCACTTGTGCACACATGCTAGTATGGCTAATATGCAAGTCCTGCACTGTAGGCTTATAATGGCAGAACAGTGTGAGGCAGAGGAAACAGCTGTATTGCCTTGGGAGTTGAAAAGCATGCAGCTTATTTCACTGCACATGAACTGCTACACACAGTAAGCTGGGAGAAACTTATGTATGGGAAAGCTAGAAATTTCCTAGATTCTTATACTGAAAGCTGACTGGACTACACCAGTGATGCCACCCTTGCAATTAACAGTTAACCAGTTTGCTGCTTTTTACTTCCTAAGGGATAACTCCTGTCTTCTTTCTAATACTTTCTAATACTTCTTTCTAATTCTAGCCAACTTGGTAATAGCCTGACAGTAGGTTAGCATTTATCTTCTCCCATCCTGTGAATTGTATGTAAGTAACAGATCAAATTTCAAAAAGTGTAATTTTTATATCTGGAATTCAGAAATTCTAAGTTGTATTACATCAATTATTTAATAAATAAAAACAAAAGGGGGAAAGATAGTTTCTAAGCATAAATTCAATTCAGGGTAGAGATTTTAGATTCTTTAAGACATTGTGGTACCTTTCAGACAGAAAGACAAAAACAAACAAAAGAAAAGAAAAATCTTCTCCAGATTGTAAAGATACACATTCCATCCTCTACTGTTTGGATGACAGATTTGAAGGAGAAAAGATTTAGATTTAGAGAAAAGATTATCTACAGGTGCTGCCCCCACAGCATCCTGATGAAACCAAAAGGCTTGTCTCAAAAGAGATTTGTGAACAGGCTCTGATCTATCTGATCTGAGTCCATCTCTTCGGATTATCCTTAGAATATAGTGGGAACTTTTTAAAAGCCACATGAATTTATATAAAAAGGGAAAGTATATCAATAAAAATGTCTCTGTAACATAAGTCAGCAAACAAGAGCCCACACAGCCAGTCCACTCTATCACTGTCTTGTGAATAAAGTTTTATTGAAGCAATCAGGTTCATTATTTATAAACTGTCTATGACTGCTTTCTTTCTTTAACACCAAGGCAGAGAGGTAGCAACAGAACTATGTGCTTACAAGGTCTAAATGTTTACAACATGGCCCTTTATAAAGGTTTTCTGATCCCCTTCCTGGAGTCTAAGTTTTTATGGGCAAGAAGTATAATTAGTAATCTGTTCAGTCCTACATGGACTCCTGGTGAGAGGAAGGTTGGAGAATACTCAGAGAGTAGGAGTGAGTCCAGATTTCAACATATACCTGGACTTCAACTGAAAACTGCTTATAGAACAGTGTCTACTGTGTGCCTTCCATTTTTCTCATGTTGAAAACAGTGTCTGAAACCATTATCTTATGCTTCTCTCAATATGTAGAATATATGGGCAGCTGCTAACTTGCTTTGTTTCATAGGTTTTCATCTACAATAACAACCATTTCTGTGACTGGATCAGGTTTTTAAATGGTAAAACCCTGACATCCAGCTGATATCATAGGGGTTTGTAGAAGAAAAAAATTAACTGCGATGTTCAGGCAGAAGAAAGTGAACTAGACTATACTTTTCAAAAAAGGCTGAAAGCCATTCCTCTCACTTCCTCATTTCCAGGACCTGAGAGCTCTCCAGAACACCGGCTT
>NW_022196904.1:102415624-102426060 GCF_008632895.1 Mastomys coucha | reverse complement strand
ATGGTAGCATTTGCTTATGATTCTGACTTTCAATTTGAGGCCAGCCTGGGCTACATGAGATCCTATCTCAAAGAATAAACAAAGCAAAAGTGATAATGCAGTATTTTCTAGCTTCCACGTTACTTGCTCAACCACTTTGGCTGCTGTGCAAAAGTTAATTCTTAGAGGCAACCACTAGGCCTTGAAAAGATCCTACAAAAAGCAATCCTGATGAGACAGACAATAATACCTGGGCCCTGGCTGATCGAATACCCCATCCTCCTATCAGACTTCAGCTCTTTCAGCTCTATCTGATCACATGAAAAGTCTTAAACTAAAACCACATATGCCAATTCCTCTGCAAATTCCTGATCCCAATATTAATGAGAGAGAGAGAGAGAAAGAGAGAGAGAGAGAGAGAGATGATGACGACTGTTTTAATCACTGAGATGACTTGTTATATAGCAGTATCATCTCTGTACTCTTAGTAAACTATGGGGTTTTTGTTGTTGTTGTTCTTTTTATTATAAATATTAAGTTTACTGAGCTGCCAGCTGTGGCTGCCTTTACAAGACCTGAACAAGATAAAGCCAGTTAACATCCAAAAGGGAGGAGGAGAGTCTCATGTGTCCTCCCCTCCCAGCTAAAAAGCTCAATTGATAGCTGTCAGTGTCAGTGGAGGGAGAGTCAGTTTTCCTCAGGCATGGGGCCCTGGGTAGGTTCAACATATTCCAGTGAAATGCTCCACACCCACACATTAAGTAGACAACATAAATGGGTACTCAGTGGGTTATTTAAAACAAATAATATAGGCTAGGTGTCGGTGGCACACACCTTTAATCCCAGAACTTGGGAAGCAGAGGCAGTCAAATCTCTTGAGTTCAACACCAGCCTGGTGTACAAAGTGAGTTCCAGGGCAGCCAGGACTGTTACACAGAGAAACCCTGTCTCAAAAATACCAACACCCCTCCCTACGCACCGCCCCCAACAAGTTAAAGGTGGGTATAGAAAGAGTTGGGATGAATCTGGTCAAAATATATTGATTACTATACAAAAATTCTCAAAGAATTAACACAAATGAATTAACTTTTAATTAATAGGAATTAACTCATTCTCTTTGTAAAGTACTATAAGGTATAAAATATATTTTATGTTTTGGAATCAGTTTTTTTTCTGCCCTAATTAAAGCAACTGTACTAACATAAATATGCATTAGCAAATCATTAATTTCATCTGATTTTTAGCCATGAAAAAAACCACCAGCATAGCAAAACTACTTTTGCAAATCATTCTAGAAAACCGGAAATGTTTGTTCTGTAAGTTGTCCTATTCAATACTCCTCCTTATTTCAATAGTGAATATAGTTAGAAACATCCTAAACTACTCAATATACTGAAAAGTTTCTACAGCAGCTGATGGAGGTCCTGGAACCATCATCTTCTCTGAACATACTCAAATCCTGAACTTGCCAATCAAAGATACTAATATAGTTTTAGAAATAAACATTTTGTAGTACATTTCACTAACTATGTGATTAAGACAGTAGGAGAACTTTGTAGGGTTTCAGTGAAAAAAAGAAAAAAGGAAAGATAGGATATTACAACTATATGAAAATAGCAAGTTTTTTTGTGTTTAAACTTCTAAAAAGTAGAACATTAGTCAAAAACTGTAATTACCATATTATAAGCTGAATAGGTAACTAAGATATTTCAAGTAATTTTCTATAAGTCCTATATTTTTTCATATAAAACTAAACCATCTACTTTACAGCAAAATATTTTACTCTGAGTCCCATGTAAAAACTCACCCCTAGATTTTTATGGAAGAGGGGAAAGAGATTCAATTTCAGCTTATAATAACAATGACAATCCCGAAGTAGGACATTTCCTATTATAATGGGATTTTGGAGAATCAATGACCCAATAAGATGAGGTCCATTCTTGGCCTCCAAACATCTCCAATTTCTAGGAAATGTCCTGGCATCTTGATTGTGATTGCACTTAATCAGGTTAGTAATTCTAAAAGTAAGCTCATGCCAGCGACATGGTGTCTCTCCAGCAAGCTTCCACCACCTTACCAATACACAGTGTATTACTGCTATTCTTCTTACCACGGTTTCTGACCTGTCAACCTGAGTGCAAGATCGAGCAATAATGCAGGTACTGTATGTTTGACACCCTTCCAATAATGAAGCATTAAGTTGTTGGAACAGAACTTAACATAGGGGTGCCTGAATACTTGGTTTAAAGGATTCATCTTGAAGTAATGATTTAGATAATCTCCTGTAGGAAAAATAAGTGTTAAAGCATTTTGAATATTGTTATTCAGAAAAGCACCTAAAGTTAGACCTAGAACTCAACATATGACAGTAATTTATCACCAGAACTTTAGAACAAATAATGTGACTTACAACACTACCTTTGCTTTTCTGACAATGTCTTATTCAAGAGTCTTCTCATTCACAAAAGGCCCCTAAGCCTTATCATAAGCACGAACAGATACAGAGTTAATGAGCAATTCAGTGTTAAGCATGGGTTGTTTAACAGTCAGAGGAACAGAGAAGACAGAGCTAGTCACCATTACCTTGGGCTTCTTCCAGTCATCCTGAGGTAGATATCATAGAGGAATGCTGGGGCCTTATGGCTTACAGCAATCCAGTAATGATATAAAAGGTGATTGGAGGTTAGATTTACATTGGGCCGTCTGAAGGCCTGTTCGAGAGGATTCCTCTTGAAAGTGGAAATTACATGGTATTCTGAGGAAGAAAAGTTGTGTAACAGCTTTGATAATAACCATGTAATGAAGTTTTGAAAAAAAAAATCATGTTTGTACAATGTAAAATATTTTACCAGACTCAGAGTTCATTCATTTAAAAAACAAGCTTTTCTACTCTCCACAGCTAAGAGAAGACTGTATTAAACTGCTGGTTCCAAGGAGCTAAAATACTTTCATTATTTTAATTAAATGAATGAATTTTTACTAAAATTCACTCTGAAAATCTTAATGTTTTACCTAGGTCAGTTTATAATGTCACTCTCTATATTTCACCTCTCACGATAGCTTCTTTCTTTCTGTTCCTCTTTCCAGATTCTTAATACTGTACTTACTTAAAAAAGAAAAGGAAAATCATCACTTTGTTTATGAATGATTTAGTTACTCAAATCAACATACATCATACAAGCTTAAAACAACCCAAAATTAACCTCTGCTGTAGCTTATTTACATTATTCAAATCAATAAATCAAACTTGGTTTCTTCTATTTTCATACTTTAATGTTAATGTATATCTAGGTATTCACCAAAGAATAATGTTGAATTTGATTTTTCACAAAACTGTACAGCACAACAGCAACAAAAAAAAAAAAACCTCACTCACTTAAGATGCTTCAATATCCCTGAAGGACCATGACTTGAAATACTGTGAAATCACTCTAGAATTTTTTTCTTACTTTAACAGTCAATCTTTAAATTTAAATATAAATGCCTCAGAAAAACCCAAGACAATGTCACATAAGATTTCACTAGGTGTGGTGGTATATGCCTGTAATTCCAGCACTTGGGAGGCTGAGGCAGGATAGATGGTTTGAAGCCAGTCTGGGCTATATTGCATGTTCCAGGCCAGTCTGAGCTACTTAGTGAGACTTTATCTAAAAAAAAAAAAAAAAAAAAACTGACAAGGCAGAACAAGGGCTAGAAATGTAGCAGTGTAGTGTGTGCCTAGCTAGCATGCACAAGACCTAGTGGGTGGGTGAGGAAAGGGGCAGACTGAGTCCCAGCACCAATTTACTTTAAAAACAAATTATTCTGTAAGGATAGCAAAATTTCAACTACAAATAAAATATCTATTGTAAAAAGCAATGCCATAAATATTATATTTTACTCACTTACTAATTTAAAATGAGCATGCTTCAAGTTATACTAGCCCTATTTTAGAGCTAGTTAATAAATGTACTACCTGCTATGGATCTTTGACTTTAGAAGAATGTACCCTGGCCAAATGTCACCTACTTCCTAACTCCCTCACTTGTAACTCTAGGGACCAACTGATACACCTACTCTTACAGGTGCAAATAAATAGTATTAACTACAGACTGGCATCATCAGGCCTGAGTGTGCTCACTGGTTAGGGAAAAAAAAAATTGCCTCCAAGCTACAGGTAGTCTATGAGGGTGATGCAGATCACAAGAGAACAATTAGAGCCTGACTAGGTGAGTGAACACATACATCAGGCTATTCTTATACTGGGAAACATTAAAAATGGATCACAAGGCAGGACTGGAGTTATTCTCAAACAGAAACTGAAATAGGGATACCTTTGTAACTCAGTGGCCCTAATACCTTATGGGTATTCTAACATTAAAAATTCAATGAACACTTTATGTTCTAACATTCAAAAACATAGATAAAATCATACCAACTTCCCCCCAGTGGAAAGGATTAGTGCTGCCTGTTGTACAATTATACACCATGATGTTTCTTGGTCTGCAAAGACAAAGATGAAAGCAAAGAAACATAAGAGGAAGTCAAAAGTGTCTAAGCTAAGTCTTATGTACTATCAAAGTACGAAGCTATGATGATAATGAGTACCTTTTCTTTATTATGTAAAAGGTACCCTTAAGAGATTATTTTTTAAATGTTTAGGCTTTAACTATAAATGCTATTACCATCTAAAAGGATGCTCACAGGTTAATTAGTACTGTTCTAGTGTGCCATGGTTGAAATAGATGTAGCATTTCTTGTGAATTTCAACTTGAATTTATACTAAGTTTGACTTTGGCTTAAATCACTCTTCATGAAGATCCCTCCCAGCCCCCATTTTTAGTTCCTAACAAACCTATAAATTTTGTAAATACATGAGATTAAATATTATTTCTTCTTTACCACAGATGGGTCCACATGGTATTGTGTCCACTGTACAAGCTCTTAGAATGAGCACTGGTATTTCCTACACCCTAAAGGCACTTTACCAACAACATAAGCAGGACTGGGGCATTAAGATCAGAAGCTCCTTCTCTCTCAGTTACTACAGTTAATAAGCAACACTGTTGCCTCATATACCTATTAACTCCGGAATACCAGGCTGCAGCAAGGCTCGTGTTGACAACCACATCTACAGGAACAAGATCTGCAAGGGCATTGTTGGAGGCACGCATAGTTCGAAGAATTCCTTTCCCTGCCTTTGTTGAAATTAAAAACAACACTTTAAAATACATCGCCAAAACATGTATACACGCACATATGTATAAAGACAGGAAAATTTATAAAAGTAGTAAATCATAAAAGTTTATTTACCGCAATGAAGAGACCACTTGGTCCATTAAAGTTATCAATCCATCCCTAATGCCAAAAATTAAAGGAAAAAGAATTAACATCGAAGTAGACTTATTATTTGAAAGTGCTAACACCAAATGTATACTTTGTAGTTTTCTCCCAAAACCTAAGAAAGATCTACATTCCATGCAGAATATTGTTCTTAGTCCCCAAGAATGTCCCAAAAAGTTTCTTCTGGAGTCATAAATGACTAAATGAAAGTATTTTTAAAGGATTACATAGCTCTGCTAAAAGAAGTACATACTTTGCATCATTTTTCCTACATTAACCCTGTTCACCACTGACTTGATATTATTTATTAATGCAGCATCTTAAGGGAAATGATACATGTTCCTCAAATTTAGTGAGTAAATTGGAAGAAAACAGGATAATTATCAAAACAACAAAGGAGAGGCTATCACTTACAGGTAATTATACAGACCTTGAGAGTTTTTTGTTTTTGTGGTTTCCCCTGTATCAGTTTACTTACTGGCTTTTGTTTCTGCCTCATCTGGAGGACTTAAAAGTATCCCAACATCTTTTTTTCTTTTTAGTAGCCAGTTATAAAAGAAATCTCTTATACCTTTCTTAGCTTTGTAATTTACACACAGAAAAATACACTTCTTGTAGGACTTGCTTTTGGCAATAAAAACAGATGAAACCACGGTCTTCTTTACTGAATGCTTCTGATTTTTCAATTAAAACTTAAAACTGTTAATCTACATTCCATACACTCAAGAAGCACCTTAGAAATATAAGTATGAGTAATATTACCTTTTTCTATGCTCATAAGCTCTGCCATGGTAAAATATATTCAGCATGTTAACACCTGCTCTTAAATTACATATCAACTCTTTACACAGTTATAACTTAAAACTCTAAATCCCAAGTGCTTAACAATTTTAAAGAGCTTACTGGAAAAGGTTCTTTCCAACTGGCACCAACAATCGACGGCCTTACAATTGCAACATTTAGCTTTGCTCCTTCTTGTTGCACGACATACTCTGCCAATGCCTTAGTGTATATGTACGTATTAGGTCTGTCTCCTATCAATTTTGGTGTGATATCATTTACTAGGCCATCATCCATCCATCTGGTAAACAAAAAAAAAAAATTACATGTACAAACATTCCAAATATTTTATCATAGATAAAAACCTACTTAACTGAACTTTCTATGAACCTATGTGTTGCTCTGATTTAAAGTTTCACAACTATTTTCTTTTCTCTCCTTTTGTGTGTGTGTGTGTGTTGTTGCTGTTATCATTGTTGTCTTTTTAAGACAGGATTTCTCTGTTACCTCTCTCCCTGGCTATCTTGGACCTTGCTGGTAGATTAGGCTCATCTTGAACTCAGATTCACCTGCCTCTGCCTCCTAAGTGCTGGGATTAAAGGCCTGTGCCACCACACCCAGCTTTCAAAATAACTGAAGAAAAAAAGTAATGTCTTTAAATATCAACCACAGAGCCACAATCTGCAACTCCTTTATCAAATAAGAACCAACAGTCTTTTATAAATCATATGTTAGATAGCAAACTAAACTGACCTAAACCAACCAAAAGGTCTTTAGAAAGTATCATTTAGTTTAAATATTTAGCATTTCATGTGTCTTTGATCAGAGTGATAAGGGATGCTAAGGTAAATGAAAATGAAGTAATTTATTATAAAATAGTTAGAGTATAGTTAGAGTTCCTTCCCAAAGTCCAAATAAATTCCAAAATGTATCAAGCCTCAAATGTTTAATTAGAAATTAAAGATCTATTTATTACTATCTAATAGAGTAACCGACTAATAAACACATTTGCTATTCACATGTTTACATTTAATGTAAAAGGTCTAATAATGTGAATATTTAAGATAAACCACTGGAACTGTACATCTTTCACAAGTGACATTAACAAATACTAGGATTAGTAAAAATACTGAAGCATGTTATGAAAATTCAATTAACCTACAATGCAGTCATCTCTTTAATGATCTCAACAACTCTGAAGACCACCTGTAAAGGAACCATAAACAGGTGATGTCCCAGTCTTTCCTCTTTTTACTCTAAGGTACTGTGTTCTTGTCTCCAGATACTTGTCTTGTTTTGTCTACTAAGCATACAATTAAGCATAGTCACTAACAACTAAGCATACTAACAACTAGGGAAGCTTAAAATGCTTCACATATGGAAGTACTTTGTGTATGTAGAAGAATTAAGAACATTAAACTGCAGACAAATGCATATCCAACGTGAGAAAGACTATAAAATATGAGTTTTGAAAAGTGAACAGGATAGGTAGTTGGTAGATGGGAGAATACCACCCCCCCACAGCCCTCAAAAAAATCTTGCTAAAGAAAGACTTGGGCCAGTAAACCTTATTTCTCCTGAGTTTACAGAGCAAACTCATGAATTATTTACTAGATAGATTTCTTTGTAAGCAAGGAAAGGAGAAAAAAAAGATTCAGGTTACAAGCTCTTCTCATTTCTTTACATGCCTGCATAAGCCAAGAAGTCAAAATAAAGTATGTTTCATTAACTTCAGTTTTCTCCAGAATCATAAATACATCTATTGATCTGTAAGGAAAATGAGGTATATATTTAGGAACATCTATGAAACTGAGTCATAAAATAAAAGTAGGTAATTCTCACAAGAAATGTCAGTCATCTCTGGTATTGCTTTTCTTACAATTCATTTCCTCAACATGAAAGCCTTAATTCTGAAGAAATCAAGACATGGGGAGAATCAAAAGTAAGTGGAATATGTGTGAGGAAAGATGGAACCAAGGAAAAACAAAAACTATAAAAAAACAAAAACAAAAACCCAGAGATACTGTTTGAAAACCTAAAAATTACGTAGAGATGTAATAGCTGTTAGAATGCCTCTACAATTGTAGTCCAAAACAAAACAAAAAAAGAAGAACTCATGCTTTATGTGGTAAGAAAGCATAGACTAAAAAGCAAGTGATGGTTGTGTTGTATACATTTCACATAATCTTCTACATCTACCAAATACAAATATAGTTCATATTAACAACTGCTGATGAGATCCCTGTCCTTAGAAAGATGGTAACTGAAGGATTATAGTTCCTATGATTCTCTTAAACTAAACAGCTTCTCTATAGGTATTGTCCACTGCAGGGGAGGGGGTCCTTTAGTAAATTAGAACCTTGTGATTAAGCAGCCATTGGTCTCTGATCCACAGAAGGTAGAATTGAGTACCTAAAAAACCAAAGCTTCTAACACATGGATAAATTATTCAGAGACCTTTCTCTAATCATTAGCTAATCCAAAGCTAATACTCTACATTGGCCTCACCAACAGACATAACCCTGTACAATATGGCAGAGAGTATGCAGAGATAAATACATACATGCACACGTGTGTTTGTAGCATAGGGGGTAAGGGGAGTGGAGGGTATATATTTGGACCCAGAGTCTTAAAATTAAAAGCAATGTGTATAAATTCAACATACTCTAAAGAATCAATCAGCTTCTTGGGGTCTACAGGGGGTGGATAAACTACTTCATCAATATGCTTTCGATTGCAGTAGGCATACGCTGTTGAGACATGCATGAACACTTCCAGATTCTTCATTTGCTGTGCAAGAAGAATAAGCTGTCGTGTAGCAATCACATTTAATTGAACAGCATCTCTGCAAGAGAAAGACACAATGAAACTTATAAACCTTATTTTTTTCTTTAATCTATTTACAAACCAAATCCTAATTGTATTAAAGAGTAAAGAAAAAAAAGCATGGTTAATTTGCAATTCCTCCTTTAACTCTGAGTTGGTGTATTTTATTTTAGTATGAAGACTATTCACTATACTAATTATATGTAAGTTTTCTGAATATAAACTCTAATAAGGATTTGAAAAACAAAGCATACATTGTGATATAAAACAAGATTATGAAAGCTATGGAATCAGATTGGGCTCAGAACCTGGTGTGGTCTCATTTAAATGCTCACTTAAAATGCTAAGTTGCAAACTTCATCGGTAAATGGGAACAAGTAACAAAATCTCCTACCAGAATTAGGAAAGACTAAATGAAAAGAATAACTTTATTTTGTTGATAAACAAAGAATTCTCAACTGAGGAATACTGAATGGCTGAGAAAGAAATGTTCAACATCCTTAGTCATTAGGGAAATGAAAATCAAAACAACCCTGAGATGCCACCTCACACCAGTCAGAATGGCTAGGATCACTCAGGTGATAGCAGATGCTGGCAAGGTTGTGGAGAAAGAGGAACTCCTCCATTGCTGGTGGGACTGCAAACTGGTACAACCAGTCTGGAAATCAGTTTGGCAGTTCCTCAGAAAATTGGACATAGTACTACCTGAGGACCCAGCAATATCACTCCTGGGCATATACCCAGAAGATGTTCCAACAGGTAATAAGGACACATGCTCCACTATGTTCATAGCAGCCTTATTTATAATAGGCAGAAGCTGGGAAGAACCCAGATGTCCTCAACAGAGGAACGGATATAGAAAATATGGTACATTTAGACAATGGAATACTACTCAGCTATTAAAAGCAATGAATTTATGAAATTCTTAGGCAAATGGATGGAACCCAAAAATATCATCCTGAGTGAGGTAACCCAATCACAAAAGAACACACATAGTATGCACTCACTGGTAAGTGGATATTAGCTCAGAAGCTCAGAATACCCAAGATACAATCCACAAAATACATGAAACTCAAGAAGAAGGAAGACCAAAGTGTGGATACTTTGCTCCTTCCTAGAAGGGGGAACAAAATACCCATGGAAGGAGTTACAGAGATGAAGTGTAGAGCAGAGACTGAAGGAAAGGCCATCCAGAGACTGCCCCACCTGGGGATCCATCCCATAAACAATCACCATACCCAGATACTATTGTAGATGCCAGCAAGTGCTGGCTGACAGGAGCCTGATATAACTGTCTCCTGAGAGGCTTTGCCAGTTCCTAACTATACAGAAGTAGAGGCTCACAGCCATTCACTGGACCGAGCACAGGGTCGCCAATGAAGGAGTTAGAGAAAGGACCCAAGGAACTGAAGGTATCTGCAGCCCCATAGGAGGAACAACAATATGAACTAACCAGTACCCCCAGAGTTCCCAGGGGCTAAACCACCAACCAAAGAGTACACATGGTGGGACTAATGGCTCCAGCTGCA
>NW_022196904.1:102410306-102415514 GCF_008632895.1 Mastomys coucha | reverse complement strand
GGAGGAGAGGCCCTTGGTCCTGTGAAGGATCTATGCCCCAGTGTAGGGGAATGCCAGGGCCAGGAAGCTGAAGAGGGTAGGTTGGTGGGCAGAGGGAGGGGGAGGGAATAGGGGTGTCTTGGGGGGCAATCCAGGAAAGGGGAGAACATTTGAAATGTAAATAAAGTATCTAATAAAAATAAATTAATTAATTTAAAAAAGGAAAAAAAGAAAAGAATAACTTATATGCATTTAGTATTTGTTATTCTTTTCAGCATCTCAAAACAGGCAGCCAGTGAGTATTAAGATAAAGAGATGGCAGAAAAATTTTTTTCTATGCAATTGTTCCTAGCATTTTTAATGGTCCACGAAGATGTCTATTGTACAGCCTAATTTTTCAAACAAGAAATAAAGTTTTTATACCAAGTGAAAATTACACATTATGTATCAAAATGACAGAATACCATATAGTCACTAAAATATAACCATGTAAAATATTAGAAACCTATAAACTGCCAGGCAGTGGTGTGACACCGTATAAGTCCCAGCACTGGGGAAGCAGAGGCAGGCAGATCTCTTTGAGTTCAAGGCTAGCCTCACCTACACAGTGAGTTCCAGAACAGCCAAGATTACACAAAGAAACCCTGTCTCAGGGGGGAAAAAAAGAAGAGGGGGGGAGTAGGCGGGAGGGAGGGAGGGAGGGAGGAAGGGAGAGAAATGTAAATTATTTCTATGCTAAATTTAAAAGGTGAAATTATTAAATTAATATTCAGAATTATGTAAAAATGTTATTGTGGTTTGTATATGCTTGACCCAGGGAGTAGCACTATTAGGAGGTGTAGCCTTGCTAGAGTAGGTGTGGCTTTTGAGACCTTCCTACTAGCTTCCTGGACGTCAGTCTTCTGTTTGCCTTCAGAACAAAATGTACAACTCTCTGCTCCTCCTCCACCATGCCTACCTGGATGCTGCCATGTTCTCGCCTTAATGATAATGGACTAAACTTGTAAACCAACCCTAATTTAATGTTGTCTTTATAGGAGTTGCCTTGGTCATGGTCTCTCTTCACAGCAGTAAAACAGTTTGAACAAGTCCAAACATAGATTCAAAGAACTTTGAGGGATGTCTTTTTAAGACAGGGTCATGTGGCCCAGGGCTGTCCTGAACTACCTATGCTGCCTAGGATGACCTCATTTTTATGATCCTCCTACCTCCACCTCTTGAATGCTGGGATTACAAACATAGAGCATGACACCAAGTGTGAAATACATTTATGAAAATGGTTTTGAGTACTTTGCAAAAATGCTCATATTGTCAGTATTTAAGAAATATGTCACAGACAATTCAATCTACCTGACTGTATATCAATACTTTGATATCTATCTGTCTGAAAATAATGGGGACAAGAAGGCTATTGTTTAGAAAAAGGTATACTGAGAAACAGAGTATTTTATTACAAGCTCCTGAGGACAGGACAAGAAGTTCTGGGTCACCAGAAACAAGGAGTAGCTCATAAGTGGAAAGTAAATAAGCAAATGACTTTAGACTTTATTTTTTTTTCTTTCAATTGTCCCTGAGATCTTACTGAGAAAAATTAGAAGAAAACAAAACATTTTTAATGAAACTAGGGTGGGGTCTTAAAATCATCTCAAATCTCAACTAAGGAGAAAAAAAACCATCTGTTCAAATGGAAATGGAGCAAGAGACCTTCCACAGAGAGGATACTATCCACCAGAGCATTAGAGAAAGCACTATTTTCTTTCTCATTTACAAAACAATGGGGATAAGAAGAGTAATGTTTTGGAGAAAGGACACAAGGGATATTCTGTTGCATTGTCCTGAGAATGGTGACAGAGTTTCTAGGTCACAGAAAATGAGGAATAACTCCAAAGACACACTCCTGTGCCCTGAGTTTCTCCACTCTGTCTTATCTGAGAGCCCAAGCCTGAAGCCATAATAAAATAGCATAAGTTACTTTACTATCTGCAAGGCTAGTTAACCTCACTCAATGGAAATCCTAGTTTCTATTTTAACTTCAGGCTGAGTTCTTTACATACTAGACCAGAAAGTAAACAGAAATAAAATTATTTTTGTTGAAAATGCATCTTAAGACAAGCTTGCTAGAAAGCAAATAAGCTAGTGTGGCATTTCCCTAATGTAGACATAAAAATCACTTCAGAAAGAAAAATTAATAAGTAAAAATATTCCATTTCAATGGCCAATAAGCTTTCTTTCCTAGTTGTCTCCTATAGATATCCCAAATTATTCAAAATCTATTTGATGTTTTTGTAAACTTTACTCCAGAGCTTATACTAAGCTTAAGACATTTGGGAGTTACAAAAATGAAGTTACCTTTTTAATGATTGAAATGAGGAACAAGAAACTACATTCTAAGTAAGTTCCCAGGCCATTTTGACACATCTCTTTCCTACTCTTCTTACTCCCCACAAACTACTGTCTCAATGAACTCTTATCACTATTGTAAGAGTCACTTTTAAAAAATAAACTTGATGGAAACAGATGTTTAGGGGTCAATGACATCAAACTTAGAAGTAGGCATCTGTAATTGTAAAGCTGTGTCCAAAACAATGGCTCTGAAAGAGAAGTGTAAGTGCAGCAGAGCCTCAGTAGAGCCAATGTTTCTGCGAAACAGGAAGGAGGATTCTCCAAAACTGTTGGGTCAGATATACTTAAGAAACCTACTTTTTAAAACATGTTTTCCAGTTACAACAGTTTTCTTTTCAGAGGTAGAAAAAGGAAGGTTTCCCTCCAGGAGCACTTCTAAAAAGTTCACAACCTGAGACTGAGAGAACTAGAGAACTTGAGAGAACTAGACCAAAAAAATCATCACAAACAAGCACCAGGATCCACCACAAGCCCTTCCCAGCATTTTTCTAGTCTTACTACATTCTTAAAGTCTGAATAACATACTTAAGACTCAGGGGCTGGAGAGATGGCTCAGCAATTAGGAGAACTGACTGTTCAGGAGAACTGACTGTTCTGCTAGAGGTCTTGAGTTCAATTCCCAGCAACCACATGGTGGCTCACAACCATCTGTAATGGGATCAAATGCCTTCTTCTGGTGTGTCTGAAGACAGTGACAGTGTACCCACATACATAAAATAAATAAATCTTAAAAAAACCACACAACAACAACAAAAAAACCAAAGAGCACTGACTGCTTTTCCAGAGGTCATGAGTTCAATTCCCAGCAATCAAATGGCTGCTCACAACCATCTTTAATGGGAAGCCGATGCCCTCTTCTAGTGGGTCTGAAGAGAGAGACACTGTACTCACATACATTAAATAAATAAATAAATAAATCCTTAAAAAAAATTAATTTAAGACTTCACCACTCCTATATCTTAATTTGTGTTTTCACTCCTTTTAGAAATCTACTTCCAGCTGGGTGGTGGTGGTGCATGCCTTTAATTCCAGCACTTGGGAGGCAGAAGCAGGTGGATTTCTGAGTTTGAGGCCAGCCTGGTCTACAGAGTGAGTACCAGGACAGCCAGGGCTACACAGAGAAACCCTGTCTCGAAAAACCAAAAAAAAAAAAAAAAAAAAAAAAAAAAAAAAAATCTACTTCCATACTCATCCCCTTAGAGCCTCATCACCTAGAGCTGCTCCATTCCTGATATCTCATGTATTTTCCCCAAGCCACTTGTTTATTTTCTCTCTTCTGACTGTCTTTTGACCTCATGATGGCTTCTCACTTCTTAATATTCCTCTCCATGCAACTGATACTGTCCCATCTAGTGAATACAAAACGTCATGACCAACTACTTAAGCAACTTATTCCCCTCTTCCTTACCTCTTATTCCTGTCAATTTCTCCCCATTTAATATTCAAAAATATCTAAAAATTAATGAGCTTTGTCTCCTCAACTCTCAACATATGCTGTCCAGTATTGCCTGCATTTAGTTCTATATCAAAAAAGTTAGCACATGCCCCAGGGCTTTGTGAAAGAGTCCATATACAAACTTATCTTGGTTCCTTTCCAAGGAACCAGATTATGGTGAATCCCCTCCTCCTACATCCCTCGGTAGTAACAAGGGTGTGATATATGTGGCTTAGCAGATGGTGATTGTTATAAGTGGTTTTTCCTAAATGGCTATGATAGGCTATTTCCAGTATTTCTGAATATCTGGCCCAAGTCTAATGTTCTATCAATATTTAAATGTAAACATCCATTAAATCTGCTTCACAGAAATAATCATGACGTGGTTACTAGTGCTAGAATAGTGAACATTCATGTCTTGGCATAGAAAGAGAAAAATAATAAATTACCTAGGCTGTTTAACATGGTCTCTCTGGTGTAAGAATTACAATAATCCAAAGAGAACACTAAAGTAATATACTGTGGTCCTTCCTGTAAGGGTTATTTTGGGGGGCGGGAGAAATGGCTTGGACGTTAAGAACACTGGCTGCACAAAGGAACCTAGTGGCTCGGGTTCCTTCAGGTCTCTCTGGGCTGGTGTCCTGAGCAGACCTTGGGCACAAGCTCTGCAGCCAGTCACACAACACCCAGAGGAAGCTCCACTCCCAGGCGCTCTGACACGCCCAGGATCAGAGGTGAGGAGGACCCAACATATGTCCCAACACCAGGAGTAACTGGGAGCAGCTGAACCAGGCACACAGGAACTCTGCCAGCACAACGGCTCTGGTTCCTTCTGGTCTCTCTGGGCTGATGTTCTGAGCAGACCTTGGGCACAAGCTCCACAGCCAGCCCCACAACACCCAGAGGAAGCTGCACTCTCAGGTGCTCTAACAAGCCCAGGATCACAGGATCCCAGAATCACAGGATCAAAGAGACAGCTTGACTCTGAGGAGTTCTGACACAACCAGGATCACAGGAAGGACAGGCTCTAGTCAGATTTAGCAAGAGCAGGTAGTACTAGACATAAGCAGATGGAAGGGGGCAAGCATAAGAAAATAAACAACAAAAACCAAGGTTACTTGGCATCATCAGAACCCAATTCTCCCACCATAGCAAGTCCTGGACACACCATTACACCACAAAGGCAGGATTCAGATATAAAATCACTTCTCATGGGGATGATACAGGACTTTAAGAAAGACATAAATAGCACCCTCAAAGAAATACAGGAGAACACAGGTAAATAGCTAGAAGCCCTTCAAGGGGAAACACAAAAATCCCTTCAAGAACTACAGGAAAACACAATCAAACAGGTGAAGAAAATGAGCAAAACCATCCAGAATCTAAAAATG
>NW_022196904.1:102400627-102408974 GCF_008632895.1 Mastomys coucha | reverse complement strand
CATTTTTCAAAAGTATTTATATACCCAAAAGAAACATAGACTATTAACTAGGGAGGTTGCTTGTAAGAAAACAACAAAGAGTGAGACTGATTTGCTTTGCTTGATGTTTGTAACTCTTGTATCAAGTTTGAAGAAGAGGACTTTATAAGTTACTCTTTCTCTGAGATGAATGCTTTTCCAAATTATCACAGCTAATGAACCAAATTCTTACCCCTATCTAATGTCTGTGTCACCCTCCAAGCAGAACCATTGTTCATTGAAACAGTTAGTGAATGACTTTATGGATAGACCATCTTAATATATACACCATTTCTTAAATGAATGTAACCTGTTCTCTGTGGGCTGAGAATAAAGTCACTCAAGTCAAATAGCTTTGACCATAGCAGGAAGTCTGTATCCAAAAATCATGCCTACAATTCATTCCTTTGCAGCAAACTGTCAACTCTCAGCTTAGCTACAGAATTTATATATTTATGTTCATTAAGAAAATACTAGTAGTGATGTATTATTTTGAAAGTTAAAGTTAATGTTTGGAGTTATTTAAAATTTATATTGAGAGAAATATATTTTCACTATTGCTGTACACGAGCATCTACATAAGACTGTTAAATTGATTGTTGTTTTATATCAAACAACTTTTATAATACTTATTTTTATTGTTATAATATTTTATAAATTTTAAGGGATATGACAAAAAAGATATTGTAGGTATTGAAGGGGGGTCTCTGGGAGGAGTTGGGGTACAAAAGGGAAACAAGAATGTGATTTAATTCTATTTACTTAAAATATGTTTTTAAATGTCAACAAATTCAGATACATTGAAATCATGTAACTTTTCTCATCATAATGCAATAAAAGTTTAAAAAAAAAAAAAAAAAAGAACATTGGCTGCTCTTCCAGAGGACCCAGAGGACCCTGGTTCAATTTCCAGCACCAGTTTGGCAGGTTATATCTCCAATTCCAGTTGCAGGGCATCCAACACACTCATCTAGACACATGCAAGCAAAACACCAATGTACATAAAATGTTTTACCCTAATTAATGTTTTCTGTTAATAAAATTTCCCTTTAAGAGCACCTAATTTCCCCTTTTAAGTGGGCAAGAACTATAGTACCTATTATGCACCAGCCCCTGAAAAAACACTAAGTTTAAGGTAGCTATGTCAACACTTTCTTTTGATTATAATATAATAAAAGCATGAACTATGAGAGGGAAATATGTTAAACTTGTCATTTTATAGTAATGAAAAAGAACTCACTAAGAGTCAGTAACTGCCAGGCAGTCGTTTATGCCTGTAATCCCAACATTTAGAGGCATGAGGAGATTAAGGTTAGCCTGATTAAAATAAAAAACCAGAGACTATATTCATAATCATGAAACTATTATTTAAAATGAAATGCTAGATCTATATGCAAATATACACGCAAGGGAAAAATTCAAATGCTTAAAATTTTTTTTTCCAGTGCTTAGTCCCAGCTGAATCCATCAACATCTAAAGCTCAGGGAACACTACAGAAGAGGGGCAGAAAAGTTCTAAGACACAGGACTAGGAAGTGTGATATGAGATTCTATCTTCTATATATGATAAGAAAGCTGTATATATGAAATATTAAATAACACAGTGACCTAAACAAAACCTCAACATGTTGACACCAGGTAATGCACGAACATGGGGGCAGGGATCTTACAGAGTCCTATAATGACAGCTGACAGAAAATTAGTCTTTCCCAGGACCAACTGGTCAATCCTAAAAACATACAATATAAACAACACTAAATGAACTTGGCGAGTTGTGTTTATGTATTTATTCATATGTGTGTGTGTGTGTGTGTGTGTGTGTGTGTGCATGTGTGTATAAAAAAGAAAAGAGGTTATGAATTTGAGAAGGGGAAGGGGCAATAATATGGTTTAGCTGGAGGGAGGAAAGCAAAGGGTAAATGATATAAATACAGTACACATATATGAAATTTTCAAAAATTAACTATAAGAAGGAATTTTCTTATTGAAGGTACAAATTCCATTAAGATGGAATGTATTATTTTAAAGCTAAAAACAATTACCATCGATACAGGAAGACATGTATGCCTAACACAAATGATGCATACATACCTAATAAAATGAGATTATACTACAATTATTATGACATTATTTTGTCAATTCTGGATTCTAAACACATGGCAGTTCCTAAGTGTCTCACCTGTTGGCCCACAGAAAGGATTTCAAGAAAGTGAGTAAAGCGATGGCTTACAGACTGAGAAGTTCCTATTTATAGATAAGCAAACTCAAATTCAATGCTAACAACTTGTCCAAACTCTTGTTAATATACAATGAGGTCAAGACTAGAACTAAGGTATGTAACCCTAAGGCTTTTCCCCTTTTCTCCATAGTGTTGCCTAAGCCACCTCAGGAATAAAATGGATTTGCCTAGGATAAGCTTGTTAAAGTTAGGAAGAAACTGGCAAGTGAGCAATGCTTTAAGGATTGTAAAGCACAACCCCAAAACTGTAAGAGAGTGGTAGCAACTTCATACCCCAAAATGTGTATGTTTTGTACTCTCATACAGTGTGATTGCTATTAAGAGTTATACTGTTATGTTAAAAAAATATAGGGATTACTGCTAAAGCCATTTATAATCAGACTTAGCCTTTTAAGAATTTTAAAGAGGAGGGCATCACAAATATTCTGAAACCTAAAAACAAAAGCATTATCATTTAAACTAGTATAAGACTATAAAATGAGATTAACTTAAATTGTGTATTCAGACACACCATCAAAAATAACAGTACTATGAATTAAATGCCATTATTTGAAATGTATATTCATTTACTTTTATTTAAAGATTTATTTTTAGTTTATGGGTGTTCTACCTGCATATATGTCTGTGAACCATGTATGTCCTGGTGTCCACAGGGAGCAGAAGAGAATGGTCAATCCCCTGGAATGAGTTACAGATGGCTGTGAGCCATCATGTGGGTGCTGGAAATCAATCCAGGACCTCTGGAAGAGCAAGCAGCCAGTGCTCTTCGCTGCTGAGCCATCTCCCCAGCCCTTCATTTTATTTTTAACTTAACACTTGGAATGTCTTTTATTTCCCTAGAAGCAGGATGTAGCCTGAAGTTCAAATTATGTTTTAAACTCAACTTTATTTTTGACATTACCTTGTCCCTTAACAATGTCACCAAAGCAGAGTTTTTCATATATAAACATATTGACTATAACATACAAGCCATTTCTTAATATGCAAAGCTTGAACCTAATTTTGATCACAGTTCTGGAATATATACTGTATGTAGAGTGGAAGTATAGAGGATTCTGACACATCATGAAAAGGTGACCAAAACAGCTACTGAGTAAACTATTTCTACCTTCCTACCCAAGTACATTCTATTTTCTTCTAGTTCATTGCTTGCCTATATCCTATTTCATAAAGTCATGGCAAAGTTTTCTAACTGGCATATACTAGCTAGCTATCTTCCATATAATAGCTATTTTCTATGCTTCATTTCAAAGTGATAACAAAAAAAAGAGAGAGAATTCTGTTCATCGAAAGCCACTATTAACATAGGACAGTTTCATATCACTCTCAAAAAGCTTCAATAAAAAGAGGAATTAACATTACATCTATAAAGCATGAAATTCAAATGTTAGTAGGTATCTGTTCTTACCTTAAATTTTCATTAAATCTTACAGTAGCTGCACAGTGGAATATGACATTTGTAGAATCAATAATGATCTCCTTATCTTCTTCACTGAGAGCCAGTTTAGGTTGGGTGAGTTCACTGTTGATTGCTATAATTTTCTCTCTAAAATCTGGATTTTCATCTCTCAACCTGTCAAAAAGCTATCAAATGGGAAGATATTTATTCTATGGGTAGATATTTATTCTATTCTACTTTCAAAGTCTACTGTAAACCCTTTCCCCACCAAAGACAGTTATTTTAACATTTTAGATTTTATGGGGCACAGAAGACTCCTCATCTTACAGACACAGAGTTAAGACTCAGCGAGATCAAGAAGTGCTCCAAGAAAACAGATGGTAGTCAGCAGCACAAACACTAACTGTCCATGCTCTGGCTAAGTAGACCAGCCTTCTGCCCACTAGGACTCGCATTACTTCATTCTTTACGTTTACTGATACGTTTTCAATGTTCTAAAACATACTTCAGCTATTTTACTTGCTGAGAGGATACTGAGGATGGAACTCTGAGCCTCTTCACATATTCTTTTTTTTTGTTGTTTTTTGGTTTTTCGAGACAGGGTTTCTTGGTGTAGCCCTGGCTGTCCTGGAACTCACTCTGTAGACCAGGCTGGCCTCGAACTCAGAAATCCGCCTGCCTCTGCCTCCCAATGCGCCACCACTGCCCAGCCCATATATTCTTGTTAGGCACTCTACATCTAAGTTATTTACTTACATCCACAGTCCATGATCAACTATTTTAGTTGACTCTCCAACATTCCAAACAAGTTTCTTTTCCTTGAGGCATTCCTATAAATCAATGGTTCTCAACCTGAGGTAATTTTGGTCCTCAGTAAACATTTGTGATATGTGAAGTACTTGTCAGAACTGGGTCCTAATGTATATAGGCCAGGGATCCTGTTGATCACCCAACAATACACCAGTACTTTATAACAAAATACAACACAGGCTAAAATGTTAACTGTGCTGAAGGGTGAAAATGTCTTCAGCACAGTTAAACAAGTAATGCCTCTCCTACCCCCAATAATTAATCAATATATATATATTAATATAATCTATATATGTGTGTGTGTGTGTATATATATATTCTATCTATGCTCTTTATTTCTGTTTCAAAATCATGGTGGGATATAGTGAGTTCCAGGATAGTCAAGACTACACAGTGAAATCTTATCTCAAAAAAATAAAAATAAAAAACAAAACAAAACAAAGAGTAGTTTAAATCTTACTAGAAAATTTGGTCTATCATAAAAGAAAGCTTTTTTCTTTTCCTGATTCTAGTTCACTGCCATACTGCAAAAACTTATCAATTTTTCCCCAGATTTACTTCTGAATACTGAAATAATATACTAAGTTAATAATGCTTCACAAAATTCACACACAAGCATGTACTTTTATCCCTCTTCCCAATGATCAGCTTCCATATTTACCTTGCCACTGAGGATTTCTTCTACTCGCTCTTGGGGTGTTTGTCCAGCTTTTTGCCTCACCAAAACATACACTGAATTCACCTTGGGACAAGATCTCAGCAACTTTTCCAGAAGCACCTTCCCTAAGAAGCCAGTGGCTCCTGTGAGGAGGATATTCTTGCCTTCATAGTATTCTGGGATGGAAACCATTTTGACTGTGAGAGAAACATGACAACATTAATTTACAAATAAATGTTCATTCAATCTTTCTAAAACCTCCCAGTTTCCACATAAATATTTTTAAAGGCTGGCAAAAATCAAAATTGAATTCGACAACAGAAGAATCCAGCCTTTGATTCATTATACTACAGTGGAAGCAAGAATGGATTGTAGCTCCCTCAAGAGCTGGTTCTTTCCTGGATTATCTCAGACAAGTCACTCACTTTTTCCGGCCCTAAGTTTCTTTAGTACAGTTGTATTAAAAGACCTCTAAAACTTTCTCATAATAAGAACTCAAATATTGATTCAACCTCTGTTAAACCCTGAATACAAATGGATGATGATTCTCTGTTCCCAAAGAAATTTATAACACTGAATGGATGTCAGCAGACTAAAACACTCAGCTTGAATAACACTGCCAGGTGTCACATGACCAGTCATCAACCACTGAAACAGAAAGAGGTAGTATCAAATCCTTTCTTCTACACATACTTGATAGTAAGAAAAAAAAAGTTCTGAAAAAATACACAAGAAAATGGGGTATGTGTGAATGGGGCGAGCACAAGAAGATCTATGAAGTATGTAACTATATGAGACTACACTATATTGAAATCCAAGCTCTATGCTATTTAGAAATCCATATGCATAGAATAAAATATTAACACATGCCTGAGGGCATGTAATACAATCAGAGAAGAGAAAAAGCTTCAATAGTACTTTAGTCTCACTTAAGCTGAAAAGAGATGCATGCATTTTATGTCCCAGATTCTCCTAATTTATATGTGTTCTGAAGGTGTGGCCCATCTTCTCTAGACACATGTGGCAACCACTCCTCAAAAAGGCTTCTTTACAGCAAATGGAGAGCATCAAAGAAAACAACTATACAGAAGGCAGAGATCAATCATGGGGAGCCCAGCTCCAACATATACATCTTCTAAGACTCAGAAAACTTAAAGGAATAGGGACAAAAAGAAAGTAAGAACTGGAAAACAGGAAGAGGATGGCTGAAATGTTGTCTTCTGGGCAAAGCATAGCCAATATAATCATCATGTCATAACAGCTATGGTTACTTGCCATAGGTCTAAACAGGATAGCCTATTAACAGTTAACCACTTACTCCTCCCTGATGAACTACTAGGTACTAATGGATTCAGGGAAGGTACAGTATTGTCTTCAGTTCTGTACCCAGTAAGAAACCCACCAAGTGCTGATGAATAGTTCCAAACTCATGGTCATAGATAATCCTAGTTAAACTCTATGATCAGAGAGAGACAGACAGACAGACAGACAGACAGAGAGAAAGGCGGAATTAGAGTGGAGGACTAATGGGGTTAGAAAGGAGATAAGGGATAAAAGAAAGGACATAGGGATTACACATGTATAAAGTTATCAAAACAAATTCATTAAAAGTTTTAAAGTATTACATCTACAAAATAAGTACTACAAAAAAGGAACAAAGATATACCATGTTTGGAAATCAGCAAGCCAGATAAAGGTAGAAAATCCAAGAAATAACTTACAAAGAGTTAGTGAATGAGTTTAGCAAGCTCCTATCATCGATGATGGATAAGTAGCTAGATATGGCACTCCTAAGAACAGCAAAAAAATTACTATTCCCTCAATGAGAGGGGGGAAAACTCTTAGCAACTAGAAGTTTCTCCAGGTGACACTGTAGTCTCTGATTCAAAAGTTTGGCAAAAAGAAGTTAAAAATCTCACAAAGTGCTGTTTACCAAATATTACCACTGCCTTCAAGGGATTCACTAAGGTTTACTTGCCAAAAGTGTTTTCCAACAGCTGTTTTAAAAAAGAATATTTTCATTTAAAATCTCATTAAGAGAAACATAACTACAGAGCTACTTAAGATATATTCTTAACTAAAAATTGAAATCCATATTCTGCCATTTAAGCTAAAGCTACTACTAATCAGAACTTGTCTTATTTGTAAAAGCACATAGCATGCAGGTCTTATATATAGGCAAACAAAACCTAAAGTGACCACATGGAGAATTACAGAATGACTAGGATAGCAACTTACATGCAAAACTAACTACTTTTAGGTGCATTCGCCTAACAAATATCCTAGTATTAATGGAAGGGTAATCAGGTTAATAGTTTTGGAAACTTAAGTAATTAAAATTAAGGTCATCTTCATTTTTAACTCTAAGAATAAAAGCATCCTGTGATGAGACAAAACAAAATGAAACAAAAAATTTAATTAAAGCTTCCAATACAATGTTGTGATGGTTAATTTCAATTTTTAACTAGATTAGATTAAAAAACCAAAGCATTAATGAGACATTCCTCCAAATAAGACTGTAGGATATTTCCAGAGAGCTTTAAACAAGGAAAGGAAGAACTACCTTCGATATGGGTGGCACTATCTCATGGGCTGGGGTCCTGGACTGAGGAATACCTTCAGATACTATTTCCCAGCACACATGCACGAGCAGAACCAATTCTACACCAGCATCTTTTAACTAAACTCCACAGCTACAAAAAATTTAATGAAATTTCTACATACCTTTCAGTAAGATAAAACACATCAATCATAGAAATAACTGAGCACACAGTACCAGAAGAGAAGTTCAAAGGAATTGTCAGGACTGGAGTGGATTTCCTTAAAGATTCTATTCAGTTCTATGGTGTGCAATTCAACTACAAAAGGAAAAACATATCCCTTTTTAAGGGGATCCTGTCATTTACTGAGTGTATGTAGTAGATGACAACCTGCTCTGTGAAGAGATGGGTGTGAAATAAAGTGAATACTATATGAAAAATGCTTCAAAACTTCAGCTTGGTCCACATAAAAAGGTGACAGGCCAAAATGCAGCAGTATGAAAATCTGTTAACTGGTTCAGGCAATTTCTCTTTACAAAGATCTCTCTGAGGGACATTTTCAAATGTAGCCAACCACAGGGAGAAAAATGCAAAGAAACCTATTGTCAAACTTAGAACTGAGCCGGGCGGTGGTGGCGCACGCCTTTAATCCCAGCACTTGGGAGGCAGAGGCAGGCGGATTT
>NW_022196904.1:102400333-102400562 GCF_008632895.1 Mastomys coucha | reverse complement strand
AAAAAACAAAAAAAAAAAAAAAAAAACTTAGAACTGGACTTGGAAAATCACCATTGGATTTAATTATTGTCACCATCAATTTTAATAAAAATATATCATACTTGGTCAAGAAGTAAGCATATAACTAACCTCAGTAGATTTATTTCCTGTTCCATCAAACATGACCTACTTAAAGACCTTACCCAGAAAAACTCATACACTGGCACACTAGTAACAAAAAAAAAAAAAA
>NW_022196904.1:102389836-102400323 GCF_008632895.1 Mastomys coucha | reverse complement strand
AAAAAAAAAAAAAAACAAAACAAAACTGGTCAGCAGAGGAAATAGATCAAGGTACAAGAAGCTCTGAGGTCTTGTTCAATTGTTGTTGATTACATGTAATCAAGGAAACCCCATGCAGATCACTGATTTTGAAAATGAGTTGGATTTAAATGTTTTTGAAAGCCAGCAAGCTATGGCTATGAAGAAACTGTACAGCCACAGCTTCTTGACTATACCTTGTCCTAAGCTTCTCCACTTAGCTACCAACCCAGCACCTTATTTCTACAAATAAACAACCACCACCATGTATCAGGAGTAACTTGGTACATTAAATATACCAAGACACACTAGAGCAAGGCAATGGAAAAACAATAGATGTAAATGGCCCGCAAACGAAGGACAGAAATGAATCAAAGCAAAAACAAGACACAGGCAGCAGCATAGAGCACTACACCATCACTTTCTCAAGGAGTAATCCTATTTCCCTCCAGGTTCTGCCAAGATCACCAGGCAACAAACTCCTGTTTTTGTCCTCAGCTCAGCCCAATCCTCCTAAACACTGTCCACTTTGACACTATCCAGACCTTTCACCTTTCTATCAATTGGTTTGTAAGTCTAACACTGGCCACCTGTATTTAATCTATTGTTTAGCTCCTTTATATTCCCTAACTTTTTACTACATTCTGTAATCTAAATATTATTTGAAATGTATTATGCAATTTTAGTGTTGCATTGTTAGCAAATAATTTAATGACTATAAGAATCACAATTTCATGTGAAACCAGGAATATTGGTGAAGATGAGCTGATAACATTTAAATGGCTTGCGAACTTCACATTCAATATCTTTCTGACACTGGAAAGACACAAACAGAATGCAATGAATAGAAATTACTAACAAAATAACTGAAAAAAATATGAAAAAAAATTTCAAGAAAATTAAGCCATCTGGTGATACAGGTAAAATTCAACACCCATACCAGATATATTTGAACTAATTAAACAAGTAATTTTTCAAAGAACCATTAATTTTATAGTGTAATTGTTAAGCCTCAGTAATAAGATTATTTAAAGACAATGTTATCTATTTATTGGTTAAATACAATTAATGATATACAAATAATAACAATTGTTAAATTAATGATTTTAGCAAAACCAGGTTTATATCAAGTATATGAAGGTTTGAAGAAATAAACCAGAACTACTCACTTACTGGCTGACAATAATTAACAAGCCCCAAAACACTCTTAAGAGCTCTGGTGCTACTCTCAGACTACTCTAGTAGATACAATAGATACATGTAGTCCCCCCACCTTTTATTTTCAAGACAGGGTTTCTGCATGTAGCCCTGGCTGTCCTTGAACTCAGAGATCCACTTGCTCCTGTCTCTGGAATTCTGGGATTAAAGGCATACATCACCACCGCCCAGCCATACATTTAGCACCGTTACCCAGGCCAGTCTGAAACTTTTAAACATAGAAATGGAGATGAACCATAATAATACTAATAGAGTAAAAATGGGTGTGATAACTTTGGAAAGCTTCCCAGCAGTATGTAGGAACATTTTCAAACATAGATGGGCAATAAACAATATTATCTTTTTAAAAAATCTCAAATGCCCATTGGTAGTTAAATGTAATTACAGCAACATATTTTATAGAGCAATGCAGTTGAAAAGAGCTCTCAAATATTAGCCAAAGAATACAGATAAAAAAAAAATAGTCTGTGAGATTCTCTTTAAATAATGTGCACACACACAAGTCAAGATACCCCAGGGAGAAGGAGGCACAAAGTAGGCTTTATGGGGATCTAATTCTTTCCATTTCCTTGGCACAAGTTGACTATATAAATGAACTTGCCTTATGAGTATTCACTAATAAAGCTGTACTTGTAAACATCTGCTTAGACACGAGGAAGCTTTTTATATAGCATCTCCTATGTCATTCCTATGCTACATCATCCCTCCTAAGTAGTCCTACATGAAGCCCTCCACATTTAACTGGATTCTAATGTAAGCGGCATTACCTGGAGGTGGGGGGAGTCAAACAACCCTTTCAAAAGCGTCACACATCAAATATCCTGTATATCAGATATTTACATTATAATTAATAGCAATAGCAAAATTACAGTTATAAAGTAGCAACAAAAATAACTGTATGGTTGGGGTCACCACAACATAAGGTTGAGAACCACTGGTATAAGACTCCTTAGAAGTAACAGTATTTAAAGCATACTAACTAAAAGCATACTACCTGTGTCTAGCCCAAGAACTCAAAAACTTCAGTCTGAAGGCTGGGTGCCACTTAGGCACTATGCTAATAAGAAAGATAAGCACAGCTTCACAAAGCTTCAACTCATAAGGAGTCCAAAACCTTAAACCTAAACTCTGTTACTTAGTACATCAACTGTTAAGGTGTTTACCTACCCACAACACTCCAGTTCATCCCCAATTCTTCAAAGACACTAGACAGAGCAACAAACCACGACCCTAAGGCCAAATCTCTCCTACTACCTGGTTTTGCATATAACGTTTTATTGGAATAACCATAAATAACCTAGAACTTCAACCTGTCTACCTTTCACTATAACTAAAAGTTACATAGCCTCAAAGAGTTATATAACCCAAAGCCTAAAATAGTCTACCTGGCCTTTAATAGAAAAAGCTTAGAGACCTTCAGGCTAGACAAAGATACTAAGTTATGTTCCAGTTCTAGGAATGCATTCTGATTTATCACTGTCCTTTAAACTCTTGACTCAAACACTGACACCCTCACACTATGCCTAGCTATTATACTATACTGCTCTCTCCCCAGAACCTAACACTAAAGTAATGGTCTCTTCTGAAAATGCTAGTTAGTCCCTAGTATTCCAGACAAAAACAAAACACAAAACAAACCCCCTAAATGAAAGACTTAAGTGGTAAAGCAACATAGACTTCTGCTGTAATTCCTCCACACTCCAACACCTCAAATGTCTTTCTTTACCAGTCCAATTAGCAACCAAGTTCAGGGTACCTCTCCATGTCTACCCTTTAAATAAATCATTCATGTGTGCTCCTTGGAAGCCACAGGTAAACACTCCACTAGTACTTCCCAAACATTAAAGTACACAGAAATCACCCAGGAGGCCTGTTAAAATGCTGATTCTAATTCAATTGGTCCTTGCTCCTGAAAGCTACTAAGTGATCATGGGCCTTTCTCTGAACTGACCCATGTCTACTACCAGCTGATAGAGCTAACCGTGCCCCTGAGTAGCAAGGCTATTTAATAATTTATAATGATTTGGTTATTTTTGCTGTTGTTTTTGTGTGTTTGTTTTGTTGTTATTTTGCTTTTTAATATTTTTTCTCATCTATGTATTTTTTTAATGTATGAGTATTCTTTCTGCATGTACACCCTTATGCCAAAAGAGGACATCAGACTCCTTTAGAGATGGTTGTAAGCCACCGTGTGGGTGCTGGGAATTGAACTCAGGACCTCTGGAAAAGGCTGCCAGTAGTCTTCACCTCTGAGCCATCTCACCAGGCCCACAGAGATTAGTTTTAATGAGAAGAAACTGAAGTGTCAGAATATTTCCTCTTTCATTTACTCCTCTTGTACAAAGATACTCACTGACATCATATATCTACAGTGACATGAAGCAGTGTTTCAAATTGTTCTAACTGGTAGAGCAAGATGCACTTTTATCTACCAAATTTCCAATAACTAATACAGGTTTGTTCTTTTTTTAATAAAGTGTACAAAAGGAACAGAATCTTAATGAGGGAATGTAATTTGGCAATGTCTTTAAGAATGCCAATGCTCATTACCTCTTGATCCTGAAAATACTTCTAAAAAGTATCCCTCATTTCTTCTTTCCACATGTGTGGAAAGGCTGTACCACTGCAGTAAAGTGCAAAACCCTAATGTCCACTTTTACAGAGAAGCGGGTAAAACTTAAAATGTTCCTCTGGTGGTATATTCTGTATTTAAACAAAGAATAAAGTGGCTTGGCACTGAATATATTGGTATAAAGTAGCAATTCATGATTAAATAATCCAAGATGTCATCAATACCATATCTCTTCCCCACAAGGTTCAGGGTTTGTTTTGTTTTGTGTTTTGTTTTTGTCTGGAATATTAGGGACTAACTAGCATTTTCAGTAGAGAACATTACTTTAGTGTTAGGTTCTGGGGAGAGAGCACTATAAAGTTAGGCATGCTGTAAGTGTCAGAAGGGATAACAAGTCTTGAAAAGCCAGAGTTCCAGGACGACCAGACCAAAACGGTGTCATGATAGCACTGCTGCACATATGAACTCACAGCTGTGGTTACCTGCAGAGATCAAGCCACTCAATGTTAAAGCCTAGAAAAGCCTCTACCCCTAGCTGAGGACCTAGTGACAGCTGCTGGCTTCTGAGGGAGGAAAAGCCAGGTTTCTTCAATGATGTGGATCCTAGTAGATGGACCACACTCCAGTGGAGGGCTTCACACCAATGAATACATGAACACCATAGACTGCAATTAGTGGGTTAAGAAAAAAAAAAAGAAGACATGAATTTGGAAGGGGGTTGCCTGGAGGTGGATCTGGGAAGAGTTAGAAGGAAAAGCAGCTTGAGTGAATATGATAAAAACAGACTGTATTCATGTATGAAATTCTAAAAACATTATAAAAATACTTAATATTTTAAAAAATATTAAAATAAGAAATTAAAACATTTAATAATCTTTTAAAAGTTTTTTTTTAATGTGTGCGTATTTTTACTACATGTATTATCAGTGGCTGCTTACATAAATGTCACGGAGGTCAGAACAGAGTGCTGGATCTCCAGGAACTGGAGTTACAGATGATCTTGAGATGCCATGTGGATGCTCAGAATCAAACCCAAATCCACTGAAAAGCAACCCAGTAAGTACTCCTAACTACTGAGCCATCTCTCCTGCCTCTCCCCGAATATTACTTTAAAACACTAAAAATGTAATACATTGATACTACTTTTCTGGAATAGGAAAGCCACCCTTTGCAAACCATGGTTTGCCAAGACAAGTTCTAAACAATAATTTCTAGTATTTCACAAGCATTCAGGAAAATGAAGCATGAATGAGAAAGACACCACAGTTCAAAAATATAGTCTAGAAATGCACTACTACTAGCACAGGAAGAACACCATCTAACAAGGCCAATGACTGGAGTTATACAGCATCAAGCCAGGCATGGCTCTCCCCACACTTATTTCACACTTCTAGCCTCCAGAACCATGAGACAATAAATTGCCATCGAAATAAGGAGCAAACTGTATGAAGACTTGTAACCATCACCTTAAAAAACTGATAGAAGGCCAAATGTCATAGTGACTATAATTAAGGACCTAGGCAAATGGCCTTCTAAAGATGATGCCTAAGCTTCATGTCAAGATAAATATGCATTCTTCCCAACACACAGGAAGACAGCTGCACTACAAAAATACACTCTAAATACTTAAGGTTGGAACAGCTTTTCAAACAAGCATGGGAAAGAATAGAAGAAACAATGTTTTACATACCAAGGATGAAAGATCACAAGAAGGTTGGGAACACAGAATACATTATCTGGGTACATGTGCTTATGGATTATACATCTGTATGTCACCAAATCTCAGTAAATAGCAGCAGATGCAAAAAAAAAAAAATAGTACTATTCTGGTTTTATATCACTACTTAACAAAGTAATTCATAACAATCACTTAATTCTCTCACAATTTCTTCAAGTCAGGAATTTAGAAAAAGTTCTACAAAACAAGTGAACAGCCCTGGTTCTTGATCTAAGTGTCACTGCCTCTTGCAACAAGGTAGCCTGGGATCCTTTACAGCACAGTGACCTCAGGCTAGTTAGATTGCTTACAGAGGTGTCAATGTGCTCACAACCAGAATTTGACTGTCCAGGCAGAAGAGGTCTCACCTTTTCTGACAGTCAGAAATCAGTATAGTATAACTTTTTATTGATAAGAGACCTAAAGACAGCCCGACCGAACTCAAGAGATAAACCCTACCTCACGATGGCTAGCATTCTAATGGTTTTTAAATGAGGCTAGAATGGTGCCTCAAGCTGTGGCTGTGGCTGTAAGGATCCCCTCACCCAACCTGGCTAATGTTTTTTGCAGTTCAATGTCCAAGAAGAAAAAGATAAAGATGAATTAAATTCTGAGGACAAGTGTCTCATCCTTTTACTTTTCAGTACTGCCATCACTGAACACCACCTTTAACTACAGCTGGGGGATGCAGATGCGGCTAGGACAGCAGGTGAGTGAGCAAGCACTTATGCAGTATGCAGTCTACATAGAAGCATAGCATGGTCACAAACTCCTCTTTTTGGGGACATGTCCAAGACGAGCACTCACAAAGCAAACTAAGCATGATACCCCCAAAGTAAAAACAATCCTAGGCTCAATGCAAAAAGAACAGTATGTGGCCCAGAGGAATTTATTAGAAACCCTTGGGGCTCCATAAGATAGATAGAGACTCTCAACAGGGCCAACAGTACCTTGCCTTAGTTGTTCAAGGAGCCTCTGGGTCCCTTCCTCAGTCACCAAATCTGTCAAAGGAAAAAATAAGAACAATTAAGTTTAACAATCTGCTTTGCTCTTCAGTGATGGAGATTGGCCCCAGTACCTTGCAACATGCACTTTAATGAACCCTAACTGACTTCATTTTCTAGTCTATAATCAAACTATACTTCACTGCATAAGACAAACAAAAATTCCAAGGATCTTTTGTTTATTTATTTATTTACTGCACTAAAACAGAGTCTTGCTATGTAAGCCAGGCAGGCCTAGCATTCAAGAGCCTCCATCTCCTTCCTAAATGCTAGGATTATAAGCACACACCATGTAAAATGGTTGATTTTTCTATATCAAAACAAAAAGGCTAAAAAGAAAGAAATAAAACAAAAGGTAGACTACAATTATACTCAGTTTCCTTGTAAAGTTAGAGACAGGTTTAAAACAGCAAAGTAACTGATGGGTTAATATTAGTTTTTTTTTAAAAAGGTTATCTTTTTTGTATTAAGGAAGAGTGAGCTTTATTAACATACAAAATGAAAAAAACGGGATGTTTCACTGTTATAGCTATAATCTAATATCCCATAAAGTCAAAAAACAGCTGAAAGCTTCATTTGGGTAATACACAACTTTTAAATGAATGACTCCATTTTTATTAATACAGGGTATGGTAGGGATTAGTATAGGAACCTTACTACTGTGATTTCTTGTCATTTTTATTTACCAAATGAGTACACTGAATAGGCTAGGCTGTGTAACATAGGTGAATCCCAAGGATAAGACCCCCTCCACCTCCCCTGTACTAGGAAAACAAATACACCACAGCTGGCTTTTTTGTGGGCTCTGGAAATCAAACACAGGTCCTCATGCTTGAGTGACATGCACTTCACCTACTAAGTCTTTCTCTCCAGGCCCCCTTCCCACATTATTTTTGTTTTTCCCACATTATTTTTTAAGCTACCAAAACTTTTAAAAATGTGCTCCCATGGGCCTCATACTTTCAAATGTTTATATACACTCACACACACACATTCAACCACACACACATAAAGATCTAGAGGCACATTGGAAGACAAAGATCTAGTTAGTGTCTTTTGCACTCTAAAGGTAAACTAATACACTTATTAACAAGAAAATTGTATATATTTATTATACACAACATATTTTGAACACATGTACATTGTGAATGCAATCAATATGTAGTCTTTTCATTAAGAAAGTATAATACAGGCTGGGCGGTGGTGGCGCACGCCTTTAATCCCAGCACTTGGGAGGCAGAGGCAGGCGGATTTCTGAGTTCGAGGCCAGCCTGGTCTGTAGACCAGAGTGAGTTCCAGGACAGCCAGAGCTACACAGAAAAACCCTGTCTCGGAAAAAAAAAAAAAGAAAAAAAGAAAAAAGCAAGAAAGTATAATACAGACAACAAATAACCAAATGCAAACTCAAAATGTACAAACTATGGTCACACTGCAGAGAACAGTGAGTTCTTTTTCCTCTTCTCAAAAATTAAGGCTTATCAGGCAGTTTTCCACAGACAAAAGAATAGCTTTAGCATCTTGGATAACATTTCTTTTTTCAATAAAAGATGCTAGTGTCCAACTCTGTTGTAAGCATCCATTGAAGTAGACATAATAGCCACTCTGTTTGCCTACACAGACACTGATATAGCAATATCTGTATTCTATGTCCCTAATGTCTAAGGCACTTGGTATTGAGGAATCTCAATGGTGCATTAGATTAGTTCTTGGGCTATTACACAACCATTTTGTACATTGATGTCCTTCTATAAGCATAGCACTTTCACAAGAACAAGAATGCTTCTAGGATCTTATTATCCTGAACATTTTAAATATGGAGACCCTGTACCAAGAATAAGCAACTTATACTACAACAGAGAGAAGTACCAATTCTATGACACTAAAATTATATACTTACACAATATTGTAAAATTTTCAGTATTATCCATTTTCTTTTTTAAGCTTAAGGCCTATACTGCTAATTACTATAAACCTATAAAAAACGAACTATGTTTGTGTTCATAATAGCATGATTAAAAAAAGAAAAGTAAGTAGAAAGAAATGACAAAAAATAATACAAACAATTCTAACAATGAGTTTAGTGGAGTGGGAGAATGAGAATCATTTTTACCACTTGGAAAAACATATTCAATTCCATTGCAGATAAAGAATCCTTCAAAGAAACTTGCCAATTAAGTCAGTCATATGTGATTTTATTTTAGATAAACTACTTTATAGACAAATGACTGGGCTGTATTTATTCCTTACCTTAATAAAAATGTTTCCATATTAAGAAATGTTTATCTTGCCGGGCGGTGGTGGCGCACGCCTTTAATCCCAGCACTTGGGAGGCAGAGGCAGGCGGATTTCTGAGTTCGAGGCCAGCCTGGTCTACAGAGTGAGTTCCAGGACAGCCAGAGCTACACAGAGAAACCCTGTCTCGAAAAAAACAAAAAACAAAAAACAAAAAAAAAAAAAAAAAAAAAAAAAAAAAAAAAAAAAAAAGAAATGTTTATCTTAATATTTTTAGCCTCAGAGAAATAAATGGTTAACACAAAGGTATACTATTACTACTTCATGTTACCAAAGATGTAATTTTCAAGTCTACAAAGGAAACTAAAATACTCTCTTAGGCTTATAAAGTTGTGAAGATTGATACTGTACATAATGTATTTCATGATTAATATTTATTAAAATACTGAGCTTAAATTGATGTTAAAGAAAATGTACACTTTAACCCTAAAACATTACATATAAATTATATGACCCAAATGGAATCAAATTAATAATCATATATCTTATACTGTCTAAAGTTTATTAAACTCTGTTTACAAAGTTAAACTTTCAAAATAGGGTGACAAAATTGGGTATTCTACAAACGCACCCATAACTGTAAGCACAGTTATGACTCAACATGATTATCATATTGAATGACTTGTATGTAATCCTTAAAGCAGGAAATTGTTCTGACTCCTTATTTCAGAGGTACACTATACTTTATCTCTACTCTTGAATTATTTCTTAATAAGGTTTCTGAATCTGTTTTTAAGGTTAAACCTAGAAACAAGGAAGTTTTGTTGTGAAATGAGGTTGGGAAACTGTAAACTATATCCAATCAGATTAGTGAAAGTACATTAACATATCAAAGACTACAAGATATCCAGAAGTAAAGAAACTAAGTCAGGCCCTTCACAAATTTCTCAACACACCTAGGAAAACAATACTTGTCTGTGATCATCAGATCAGCCATCTAAGTAATACTTCTCTAAAAATGGGACAACCCTCTGAATATAAATCACTTAAAAAAGGACAACTGTCCTTTCCTGCATAAGGCTATATATGAATAAAAACGTTGAACTAGTTAACAAGAAAAAAATTACCAAAATACATGAAAGAAAGACTTCTATCTGTATCCAAGTACTAAGTCTGGTTACTTCAACTAGTAATGCTACTTCATCTGATACTCAGAAACTATCATAGCAATTTTCAAGAGATATCATTGCCAGTTAAATTTTGCTGTCTTTACCTACTTACTTATGGTTTTCAATTATTGTCTTGATTTTTAACTGAAAAAAACAATCACCATTAGTTTAGATTCATTGCCAATTTAGTTATAGTTATTATTAAACTTCTACAAATTCATCATTGGCTTTCTAACTAATCAAGACTCAGTTTTTGTAATTCAATTAGGAACTACCCATATTCCTAATGAAAATTCAGCCAAAACACACTTGTGTCTTAGTAAGTTATTATTCCACTCAAAAGATTAAGTTTAAAAAGTTTCAGAGTCACTCATGAATCCTCTCCAATTTAGGGGACATAAATGTGGGGGAGGAGACTTCTCTCTGGCCACCGCAAGCAAAAGTGTTAAGGAATTCAGAATCAGGACCATCTGCACTTGGATGCCAATGATCCTCTGGTCTCTAAATTTGAGTTTGAAGGAACATTTTCAAGGAGGTCTTTATTTTTTTTTTTTTTT
>NW_022196904.1:102387953-102389299 GCF_008632895.1 Mastomys coucha | reverse complement strand
AGTTAATCTCTGCAACTCCTTCCGTGGGTATTTGGTTCCCCCTTTTAAGAAGGAATGAAATGTCCACTCAAGGAGGTCTTTAAAGGACTAAATCCTATAATGTCTTCTCAAAAATCAGTATCTTTTAAGACGTATCATGAAGGACAGGCTATTTTAAAGTCATAGCAATAGTAAGGCTATCACTAGTCATAGTAATGTCTAGTGATTTTCTGGATTTCCAGTATGTTTTCAGTTGTAAAACTGAATTGAGTACCTGGCACCCTACCCTAAAATAAGCCTTGTAACAATTAACAATACTAAGAATGCAGCAGAGATAAACATTTTAAAATATATAAACTCAGGGCTTTCATGGTCAAATTATCAGTCATAGAGCTAAAATCTCTAATACTAAAACATATCTATATACTACAACCCATAATGAAAACATGGGCAAATTTAAAAAAAAGTTTCTGTGTATGAATGTGGGTATATGAACACTGTGGCCCATGAGGTCAGGGGAGAACTTTCTAGAGTTAGTTCTCACAAGATGTACTGCCCCTGAAAGATCTGCCTATGTCTGCCTTCCTGTTGCTTTAGAAGTACTGGGATTACAGATGAGAACCATCCCACCTGGCTTTTTAACATGAGTTCCAGGGATCAAACTCCGGTCACATCTTCCACAACAAACAGTTTTTTTTCCTTAAGTCATCTTCCTGGCTCTAGTCAAAAATTTTAAAAAGTATAAAAAACTTAAGAATCAGAGTAATCAGTTACTACACTTACTAGGACCACCATAACTGTGTTTGGGCAAGTTAATTAACATCCCTGGTTCCTTGTTCTATTCACTGAGAGGAATATCTGTATTTCTAACTACTATCCATTGGAATAAATTCTTTCCTAGTCTTACGTTCGATACTTAAGGAATTATTAACTTCAAAAGGTCACCAAGGTTATCACTTTAAAGCAATTCACCTACTATTTACAATCTATCAATCAATTTATCAAATGTCCCATTATTTGCCAATTTATCTGCTTCTTCTCTCCTGAGGATTCTGTTTATAGTAACAATCTAATATTATTATGACTTATACTTTAAGTACAACTCACAAGTTTTTTTTAAAAATCCCAGCACTTGGGAGGCAGAGGCAGGCAAATTTCTGAGTTCGAGGCCAGCCTGGTCTACAGAGTGAGTTCCAGGACAGCTGGGGCTACACAAAGAAACCCCGTCTCAAAAAAATAAGTAAATAAATAAATAAAATCACGTGTTTCTAAGAAACATATTAAAAACCATTCTTCATTCTAAGGGGATGATGAGTGATTATGGGCCTCAGAGTTTCACGAACAATCAATCCCATTGGCCACAAACC
>NW_022196904.1:102376456-102387943 GCF_008632895.1 Mastomys coucha | reverse complement strand
CAGAAAAAAAAAACAAGTTCTTTTTCTTCCACAAACCTTGTTTAAGAGTAAGTTAAAGAATTTTCTTCTGCTATAAGTAAAATAAAAGATATTTATGCATTCTACTATATTCCACTTTCTGTTCATTCAAGCAGACACTGCCCTACATCATGTATACAAAAACACTATACGTGCACCTATTCCAAAATCTTTTGTAGTTACTTCTATACTATTGAACGGCTATGGCTAAAAATGGTGGCATTTACCTGTACTCCCGGCAGAAAGTTGGTTAGTCAAGTCAGTACAGCCCATGTAAGAAGATCCACCTCAAAACAACAGTTAAACAAAAAACCTGGCTATGGCTTACTTTTCCCCAAGAATCCAATTGAGTAATCGGTCTACTTTTTAACTGGTGTTTGCATAAGCTTCAATTTTTATAATTACTATTAAGTCACTTACTTGTTAAAGGTAATCATAATATATAAAATAGAATAGAGTTGAGTTTTCACAATGTTTTCTGTCTAACATTAAAGAATAAATTATTAGCTAAGACTATATAATATAGTTCTTGGATGGACAGAGCACTTACCTAGCATAAAGAAAGCCCTGGTTTCAATTTCTAGCACTGCACAAAGGGGTAAGGGATACAAGCCAGGATCCACAGACCTCTTACTAAGCTTTCAAAGGAAAGTTGGGGAACCACTGAGCTACAGCTAGAGCTTAGGTCCTGAACATTTTAAGAAGCCACTTAAGTTATACTAAAAATTACATGTAGTATAAAGAGACAAGACAAGTCTTTATGAAGATGCTCAGAGAGGTTCATAACCCTTAGAATGCCTGCATTCTAGGAAATAAGTTATTCTTAGAGTACTTCAGAAGAAGCCATGGTATAAATTCCTTCAACTCAAAGATATCTCATGAATGTTTATGCCCACACTTCTAAGAATTCCATGAAATGCAATAAACTATATATTTCAAAATTCTAAGTTTCTGAAGTAGTTAACACACGTGTATGTACACAAGAGGTATAATTTAAAGGCTCCAAGTGATTTATACCTAAAAGGTGGTGGCACACATCCACTAATACTTTAGCCAAAGTGCATCGATTATTACATGTTGGCATACAATATTTATAAGATACTGGCACTTTTTAATGGAATGTGCCAAATAATTCACCAGGGACAATGATACATTCACAAAACATTGTGTCTTGATTTTTAGTAAAACAAATGGCTTTTTCCAAGAACTGATACAAGATCTTCACTATGCACATAGTATCTTTTTTGGGTATAAAAGATATATTTTATTCTGTAAAGCCAAAGTTAGATTTTTATCTGTATGCATAAATATGTGTAAGTTCCTCTACCACACCACCTATTAAATTCCTCCTTTCTCAACCTATCAAAATTCTACTTAATTTCAAAATAGTTCAATTCATTACCGCTTGTAGTGCACAGTCCAGTTTTACTACACTGTTTCTAGTACACATATTTAGGCTACCTTCTAACACTCTACCTGCCCCAGGGCACCTTACTATATCTGATTTCTCTTGCACAATACAGTAGAAAGCAGAGTTTCAAAGTACATTTATATGAAAAAATTTCCATTCCACTTCGATTAACATGTCTATTAGGCTGTATGCTAATTTTTTTATTTCTTTAATTTGCTTCAAAATTGTGGGGAAAGTGAACAGAGGTACAAGCTATGAAGCAATATGGACAAAAACACTGATAACTTTTAAAGCTGGTGAATAATAGAAGGATTCCTAAAGTCGGGTCTATGAGTTTTCTCCTTTGTACATTTGTTAAAAATAGAGCTGATTTGGTTTTGCTAAACACATTTATTTAGGCAAAGATACTTTTTAATGAAACTCCTCTGTCTGTCTGTCTGTCTCTCTCTCTCTCTCTCTCTCTCTCTCTCTCTCTCTGTCTCTCTCTCTCTGTCTCTCTCTCTCTGTCTCTCTCTCTCTCTCTCTCTCTCTCACACACACACACACACACACACACACACACACACGGCACACACAGCACACAGACACACACTGCCCCCAGACAAATCTATCTGGAAACTTACTATGTAGACTAGACTGACCTTGTACTTACAGAGACCCACCTGCCTCTGCCTCCCAAGGGCTGAGATCTGGCACTTTATTGCTCTTATTATTTGTGGTCCTGGGGACTGAACTCTAGGCCTCACACATGCTAAGTACTTTTTCTGCCACTAAGCTTCAAAGCTAGATTTTCAACAGCTTTTAAAAAATTATATATACTTTACCAACATGTTTTTATTAGCTCAGATAAGAGATGACATTTATCTATTTCTTTACTAACAATTTAATGAGTATCTGCTATCTAAGATAGCCTCTCTCAGTAAATGTAAGATAACAAAAGGAACTCATCCTTTATAATAATAAAGAACACAACCGTATCCTTAGGAATCCATGACAAAAATGACAGGAGAAAAGAAAGAGAGATAAAAAGGGGAAATGAGGTAAAAAAGCAATAATCATTTTTAATGTTCTCCCTGCCACTGTGAAAGATGAAGAAACTAAAGCCCAGAGAGAGGAAGTTACTTGCCTACAGTTAAACATAAAATTGCTGACAAGGCCAAAATTAAAACTCAAACCTACTGATTCAAAGTTTGATGTGGGGGCTGGTGAGATGGCTCAGTGGGGAAGAGCACCGACTGCTCTTCGGAAGGTCATGAGTTCAAATCCCAGCAACCACATGGTGGCTCACAACCACCCGTAATGAGATCTGATGCCGTCTTCTGGTGCGTCTGAAGACAGCTACAGTGTACTTAACATATAATAAATAAATAAATAAATCTTTAAAAAAAAAGTTTGATGTGAATATTCTATATTATGACACATTATCTACACTGTATTAGCTCAAGAGAATGTGCAATAATTTAAAGAAAAGTAAATGAATGTTAAATTAAAAGGGGGAGGCTAGGAAGAAAATGAAGACAATAAATTCTAAAAGCATTACACATTAAAAACTACATGCCAACTCCCATACTTCCTCAATTCTCAGGTATATTTGACTTTAAGGCACAGGATCCATTTCTAGCATTTTAAAGATATACTATTAAATTTATCTTCTTTTTAAAAATACTGAAATGTAGACACATTTCTCTAAAACAGGAAAATGTAACATAATTGACCCTGTACGAAACAAACTCAGTATTATATATTTAGAAGTAGGATCCCAGGGCACAAACACCTGCAGCAGGAGTTTAGCGTGGTGGCATATACCTTTATTCTCAGCACTCAGAAAGCAAAAGCAGACTATCATTGTGAGTTCAATATCAGCCTGGTCTACCTAGAGAATTCCAAGCCAGCTAGGACAACACAGATTATGTTTCAAAGAAAGTTGGGGAGGGGGCTGAAACCTATCCTTTACGGTATTAAATAGCTACTAAATAATGGAGGCTATATGACACTTTTTTCAATTACAGATATTAATAAGTCCTTATCTTCATGAGTTTAAGAAACAAAACATGGGTTTGAGTTTTGTTTATTTTTCTCTCATACAGGCTCTTGCTATGCAACCCAGGCAGGCTTCAAACTCAGAATCCTCCTGCCTCTGCCTCCCCAGTGCTGGGATTATAAGCACATGACACCATGCCCTGCCAAAGTAAGGACTATGTCCTAGTTCTGTCACTTAGCTCTCTAACCTAAGTTCTCTGAGACTCATTCTCCTCATCTGTAAAATGCACCCTGCACATAAGAAAACAAAAGGTAATTGTGATCTACTTATTACTACTTATCTACTTACTATTAACAGTGTCCAGATAAAATCACATGTATAATTATTCCACAATCTCTACATGCCAAATGAAGGTTAAAACTAAATGGGTTTATAGTATTTCTCCCTCCGTATGAGATTGAACTCAATCTGCACTGACCCTTGGACAAATCCTCCTAGTTTGCTTGGGAAAAATTACTTGCTAAACAAAGAGCTATTTTATTGATATATTTCTCTTTGAATTGGGAATACAAGAGTGAAGAATGTGTAGTGTTTGTGTGTGCCATGTGTGTGCATTATACAAGTGTGTCTTCTACATGTGGATGCTGAGACAAAGTCTCTGACTAGACTAGACTAGCAAGCCTGCAAGCCCCAAGGCTCCCCCTGTCTCTACCTCCCCAACACTGAGATTTCAGCCATGTAATGCCCAATAGGGTGCCAGAAATCCAAACTAAGGTTTTCATGCTTGCACAGCAAACATTTTACTGAGTGAACCACCTCACCAGTCCCAGTGGTGAACTTGTAACTATTTAAATTGATCAGTTAAACTAAATGTAGTACTTTTATACTGTCTACTGAACTGAAACTCTTAGGTCCATATCAAACTCAACAAAGGGAGGAACTAAAGAAACTATGTACGGGAAGAAGGAAGGATGTAAGGCCAAAAGAAACAGTTAAAAATGACCCAGTTCTATGAGTGGTTCATGGCTTTCTTTTAACCTTAAGTTCTTTTCTTAATCTCTAAGAAAATAAATGTTCAGAAAAGTCAGGACCCTATCTCTATGATCCAAGGTGCTTTAATAACCTAATCCTTCAGATTAAGCAAATGTCATCTTTTAGGATGTACCACTTCGATTCACAACAACTCAGTCATTTCCAACATAAGAACATGCCTTCCAAAATAGCTCACATGGAGCAGATGTCAAGTAAGTCCATCTCTGCTTTCACCCCAAGCTTAGACATATATATGTAGTCCCAACTGTCCCATTTCTGTTGAATAGATGTCATCCCTTAATGATAAAAAAAAAAAATGCTCATTTTTACCTGGAATTTCTTTTTTTCAGTATAAGCATTTTAAACACTCAGATCTTCTTTAATCAAAGACTAAAACATTACAAGGGGCTCTCCAATGATCATAAATGTGACCACACCAAGCATGATTGCTGACCCATATCATGATTCACTTCATCGATCTTGACACTACATCCACATTTCTTTTTTCCTTGTTTAACTCAGTGGCTTCTTTTTAACCATCGGTTTTCTAAGTCTCTATGTCTTTCTTTCAAAAGCAGTCAACTTTAGGCTTCTCTAAACAGCATACTCTTCAGTATCTATAAAATCTTTCTAAGCAATCTTTATCCTTCTTTACTGACTTTGTTTTATTTTGTTTTGTTTTTCAAGACATTGTTTCTCTGTAACAACCCTGATTGTCCTGGACTTGTTTTGTAGATCTTTGTAGATCATGCTGGTCTCAAACTCACAGAGACCACCTCCCTCTGCCTCCAAGTGCTGGGATTAAAGGCATGTGCTGCCACCACCACCAGCAGCACCACCCAATCCCTACTCCCCACCCCCATCCCTCCTCTACTGACTTCTTTTATAACAAGTCTTTTCTGTAAGAGGCTCAGGTCTGATCTTTGGATTTTCTGGTAAATCATGAATCTCCAGCATTTACCAGTATCTGCCATCAAGCACATGCTCAATTAATGTTTACTGTCTGATTCTGTCAAATCTGACTTGCCGTGCAATAATAGCTGGTGTGACCTTAGGCAAGTTAAATCTGTCTAAACCTCTCCCTCATCTATGAAATACAATCAAATAATGATACTTGGAAAGTTCAAAACAGTTTCTGGCACAAAGTAGCAACGAATAAATTTCTAACTATCAAAAAAAAAATATTTGGGGGCATATATGCCCCATCTTCAGTCTAACTGTTCTGTTCCTTCTAGCCATCACAGGGAAGCACTATTTACCAACTAAGCTGCAGGAAGAAGCTTAACTGATGACTACATATCTAATCATTCATTCAGACAGATCTGTAGTTGGACTTAGAAACTATTTACACATGTGAGGTTTTTTGGTCCACAGTCTGCTTATACTTCGTCCAAACTACTGTAATCATTCTTGTGTCTAGTAACAACCCACATACTAACTCCTTGTGCAAATGATCCAAAATTCATCTTTTCCAAAAAACTTGCCCTTCACTTTAATAGTCTCTCTGCTTACAGGTAACTCAGCACTTGGGAACTAGATTATACTAAAGACAAAAATGTAATTACAGTAATCCATTAGCTAAAATTCTATGCTGATCTGATGAACAAGGAAACATCTATACAACTGCTCTCTTGACACTGTAACACTTCACGGGCCTTTTGTCCTATCTTCAAACAGAAATCATCTCTCCCATTTAAATTCACTGAAAATGTGATCCCCTCTTCTCTGCCTCCTAATTCTACCTGCACCCTACAAATAAAAGCTTCAAAGAGGAAAGCAGTGACAGCAACATACATATACTAATGTCTTTCTTAAGTGAAAATAATTTTAACTACGAAACTAGTCTCAAAATTGAAATCAACTGCCCAACAAGCAAAAACAAATTCCACGACATTAAAGATTTCTCATTCAGAACTGCACAACTACACTCAACACGGTATCATCTTTGTTTCTGTAAGACATCTTGCACCATTTTCATGCCATATTACCCATACCCAACCAGATAACTGACTCTTCAAATGTTGCCCTTAGCACTTTTCTTTAAGAACTAAGCAATTTCCCAATCAAAACCAAAAGAACTTAATGCCTGTAACTTCTGAGAGCTACGTTTGCGTGAGCTGTGGCAAAACAATCAAGAACAGGATAAAGGTGAGATGGCAAGATAATGATCAGCCTCAGTAAGTGGCTGAATGTTCCAAGCTGTCACCCTGAGATACTCTCTGGGAACTCTGTTCTCTCAACTCACTCCACTATTCACAAAAGATTTCCCACCCTTGAGCAAGCACACAGAAATCCTCCTTGGCTGTTCCTTGTGTTCTTTCCACGAAACCAAATAACGTCTACAGCCTCCATCCACCCCTAATCTAAAATCTCTCACTCCTCGGACACCTTCCGATTTCTGTGTGTACCTTCTCACACTCCACATGCCCTGTTCCCATTGGTCCAGAGACCTTAACCTTCAAACCCCAAACCAGTTCTCCATCTCTCAGCTGATTTCTCCGCAACGCCATCGATGTCTATTTCCCACTCCGGACCCCCGAGGGGCCTCTTCACTGGATGCCCTCTCCAGAGCATCCCCCCCCCCCCACTTCCCCATCACTTTCTTCCTCCTCAGACTCGGAATCACTCAATCCCAGGCCGCCACCCTCCTCCGTTAACTCTGGGCCCCACCGTGGTCGCCTCTGCGCGGCCTCCCCCCGCAGGCGGCACCCCTGCCTCCCGGGGTTGCAGGCCAGGGGCCTCTAGGCTCCCTCGCCGCGGCCCCGGCAGTCGAGAGGGCGGCGGCCCAGCCACGCCGCGCAGGGACAGTCCCGGCAGAGGAGGCGCCCCCGCCTCTAGGCGGCCGCGGCGGGGCGGGGGCGGGGCGGTCCGCAGGCCCCACCTCAACGCAGCCCGGCCGAGGACTCCCGCAAAACGGCGGCCGGGTGCGGAGGGGCCGCGGCCGAGCCTGAGACGGAGCCCGTGCCGCTCACCTCGACGCGGAAGCTTGGGCCTCGCTCTCCCCCTCAGCGATGGCTACGCCGCCGTCGCGCTCTCCTCACTCGCTTTCACCGCCCCCGACCGGCTGCTGAAGAGCGGACGGACAGCGGCGCGCCCATTGGCTGGAACCGCTACGGCGTCACGAGTCCCGACCGCGCCTCGGGGTCTGAGTGGTTGGCGCGGCGCCTCTTTTCCACGTCTGCTCCTGATTGGCTCTTGCTCACACTCTTCCCGGGAGAACCGCTCACCCTCCACTCTTCTTCAGCCTCCCACCCCTAAACCCCCCGGGCGGGACAGCCAATGGGGGAGCGAAGAGAGGCCGGGAAGTGGGCGGCTGGGCAGCGTGGTGGGGGAAGGCGCAGCCAATGGGCGCGCGCCGCACATCCCGGCTCAGCAGCGCCGCCCCCGGCCGCCCGCTTCCCGGAGGGTCGCGCCCCGGGCCACGCCCGGCTATCCTGGCGCGGGAGCCCAGGTACTGGGCAAGTGGCAGACGCGAGACCCCGCCCCGCAGCCATCGGGGCGAGCTTGAGCACTGCCAACGTGCACCTGGCGTGCCCCACATGGGGCCGGCTACCCTCAGCCATAGCTGAGTGTGAGGATCCTTCCTGACAACTGCCAGCTTGGTTCCTCAGAATGTGGAGCCAGCACTGTATGGACCTTCTGAAGGGCCCATAGGGAGGATTGGAGCCGGGGTCCATCCTCCCCAGGAGACTGTCAACCTAGTCCTTCCTCCTCCAAGACAATCCCGTGCAAGATGAAGGGACAGTGAGACAAGTTTTAACGTTGGAAGGTGGGGCGTGTGCTGAGGGCTAGGGTGCACGGGAACTTGCTGAGTGTCGCGAGCAAGAGGGTAGATAGGCGTAGTTAGCATAACAAGTTTTTATTTCCTTATGCTTTGGGTCATCACACAATATAAACACTCTAAATTCCTAACTATGGTCCTAAGCCTATCTCCCCAAGGCTGCTCACCTCTGCGATGTATCTTAGCTGAAGGTCAAGTCCAGTCTCAAACAGAAAGAATTTCTGATTCCAGGGACAGGATCCTGGATGAGATTCTCCAGCCACAGGGCAAATCAAAGTGGTGTCTCTCCAGATATGCAGAGCAGAGCATTGCTCTTAGTCTCTCCTTATATACCGTCCACTGGCATCATGGAGTTCTGGGGCTGTATCTTGTTATCTTTGAGTGAGTGATGTCACTGAGTTCAGGTTATCAGGTGCAGCCTGGGTGTAGTAGGCATCCTGACTATGCTATTTTTTCATGCCTAAAAGGCATTTCTTTTTAAACTATGCTCATTACAATGTACGAGCTGGGGACCTGTTTTTTTCTTGATGTGGTGGTGGTTAATGAAGATTCGTGGGGCTGTGTGCTTCATATACAATAGTTTTTGGAAAACAAAAAACAAAAAAAAAAACAAGATCTTGGTCATAATCAACACCAGCCTTTAGCTGTCATTCAAAAACTACAAACCCAGACTAGAGAGAAGACTCAATGGTTAAAAGGAGAAAATGTGAGTTCAGTCCCCAGTAACATACAGTTAGCAGTTCACAACCATCTGCCAGTAATGCCCCCTTTCGAGGCTCTATGGGCACCTGCACTCACGTGCACATACCACCCACATACAGGCACACAAATACACAAATTTAAGATAATAAAAATAATACTTAAGAACTACAAACTACTACAGGTATAAGGGATTGCCCTTTTTGTAAACTGTATGTTTTATTTACTTGACAATCTCATATGTATGTCTGTGGCATTCTAATAGATACACCCCCATTAATCATCTCACTCTACTACTTTGATGTCTTTTTAAACTCACAGAGTTTAATTACAGTTGTTTGCACAAGTGTGTTGGAAGATGTGTGTGTGTGGGGGGGTGGTAGTTACCAGAACATAGGCAACATGTTATTATTGAAACTTGGTTGGGAACTCCAAGCCAGGTTGGGTCACTTGTCCTCAAAGCAATTAAAAGTCACTAATAATGGAGAGCAGAATAAAGAGATTTATTCAACATAGCCACATTGGGAGGAGGGACAAGGAGATCCAGTGAACTGCACACATACACACAACACACACAGTCTGTCTTCAGTATACTGACAAGAGATTAAAGTTTAAATAAAGGGCCAAGGAGATCCACATCTATGCAGTCACAGTCAATGTGTTATCTCACTCACCATTGTCCCATCATTGTCTCATCCCATAACTTGGTCTGGTACATTGTTAAAACTCTGTGAAATCTCTTTCTAGAAAACTAGTTCCCTCTCTGGCTGCCCTCTTCCCCCCACCCCACCCCCCAGCATGAGATTTCTAGGGAAATTCCCATTTCTTTAAGGTCCTTTGTTTCTGTAGTCTGATTGAGAAAAACAAGTATCTCTTTAGAATAGCTTCAGGGTAGACTATGTGGTGCTAGGTGATTTCCTTTGGGGGCTTGGGGGCTTGTTTTGTTTTCCATCCCTGTTGGTAGTATAAAAGCACTCACAATACTGTACTTCATCCCACAAATCTTGTTTACTTTCCTCTGTCAGAAGCTTTACCTCTGTAGATCACTAACAGACTGCTTAGTTATGAGGCTTTACAAAAACAAAATTATCACAACAGAAAATAGCTATAAGATTTTATAAAACCACAACAGTACATCTGTTTGAAAATAAAGTAATTGCATATAGATTTACAAATATCTAATACCTGTCAATCTTTAAAAGGCTTGCATAACTTAAGAAGTATCACATAGAGCCAGAAACAATTAATATCACAGCACTGAAGAATATAGAATCTACTTCTAAAGCAAAATTTAAAATCTCTAATTTAGTAGGATAGGTCTATAGGCCTTGACAATCAAATCCTTAAATATCTTACAAAATTAGGAAACAATACTCATTCCTACCAATAGCTAATATACAATTATAACTCATATATACAATAGCAAAATATACTTATCAGAGGAAACAAACATATATGCAGGTTTCAATTAGCCATATTATTCTTCAAATTTGATTTTCAGTGTGTAAGATACTAAGAGGTCAGTATTAGACCATACTTGTAATGAGACCTTTTAACAGGGAGTAGAGGATTCCAAAAGCCCATAATTATCAGTTCAAACAGATGTTATTTGGTTTTAGGAGTCAGTAGCTAGGGAAGTAGAGAAAAAAGTGTTGGCAAGGTCCCATACAGCATGGAAAGATTCGATTATTTGTATTAGTTGTTCCTTTAAAAAAATTGAAGTTAGGTACAGCTGTGGCAATTTCCTTAAATGTGCATATCCTTGGCCCTGGGTTTAAACTTTAATCTCAATTCTAGACACCAAAGACAGACTCCAGGGCTCACTGGATCCCTTTGTCCCTCTTACCAATGTGACCATATTGAATAAATCATCTTATCCTGCTTTCTACTATTTATTTGACTCTTTTAATTGGCTAATTAATGAAGGTGGCCCAATCTGGCTTGAGGTATGGGCTGTGACCCCCAAATTTAACGACAACATCTATGGCTACACCAATGAAGAAAATGATACCCAAGAAGAGGGATTTCTGAGTAGTAAACTTGAAAAAAAGCTCAGTAAGCACCCACTAGCCACGGCTCTCCAGGTCATGCTGGATGGGGCCGGGAGATTTTCCTTGGGGGGTTTAGGGCTTGTTTTAGTGTCCAGCCTGGTTCATAGCATAAAAGTACTCAGTACAGTACCCAGTCAGAAACTCCTGAGTTGCCTGCTTTATGGCAGACCTAAGTCCCTAGTCCAGAAAATGAACTTGAATCCCATGGCATCTGCCATGGAGAAATCCACAGTCTAGTCCCAAGCATAGTCATTTCTGGAGATCACAGGTCATTAGACTAGCAGCAGCTTACCTTCAGGTTTGATGCATATGAGTGTTAGAAACAGGGCTGCAGATCAATTCCGGGGCCTGGGACATGGTAGGCAAGTGTTCTGCCACTCAGCCACATTGCCAGCAGTCCCGGCTACTGGACAGGCCAAGGGAGGAGGAGCACCTGAGCTTAAGAATTCAGTTAGAGGGCAGCCAGAGCAACATAGCAAAAGCCTGTTTACAAACAGAGAGGGGGGGTGGGAGG
>NW_022196904.1:102373348-102376225 GCF_008632895.1 Mastomys coucha | reverse complement strand
GAGAGGGAGAGAGAGAGGGAGAGAGAGAGAGAGGGAGAGAGAGAGGGAGAGAGAGGGAGAGGGAGAGAAAGAGGGAGAGAAAGAGGGAGAGAGAGAAAGAGAGAAACCCTCTTTACTGAATAATAAACTCTGAAAGGACACCAGAATAAGATAAAGATAATATTCATGTTTATTCATTTAGTAATGTATTTAATTGCCTTTGTTTAAAGTGCTTATCACTAAACGGAGTACATAAAGTCAATGTGGCAGTCTTTCTCACAGAACATGGAAGTGATGAGATCATTCCAATATTACACAGACTGAAGGAATACCCAGAGTTTAACCCAGCATAGGGCATTTGGAAGTATCTTCTCAGAAGACATGGAACTAAGTTAATCACTACTCAGGCTTGACAGCATACTATATGTATACACCAGACACTATTTCCAGAAAATGCATGGTTTACAAACAAACTTAAGACAAAAATATTTTTAAAGAGTATCTGTACATAATTACAAAAGTCCATACTTAGTTCTGAGGAAAACAATGGAATTCTTTAAGTAATCGCTTTATGATTACATTATGATTTAACAATATCTTTTGGGACTAGAAAGAGAATGGTTAGGAGCACCAGCTATTCTTTACAGAGGACCTAGATTCCATTGGCAGCACCCAATAGTTGCACACAGATATCTGTAACTCCATGTCCAGGGATTCCAACATGCTCTTGTGTGCTCCTCAGACACCAGCCTCATGTGTGCTGCACAAACATACCACCAAGCAAACTCTCATAGATATAAAAAACGAAAATAAATCTTAACAATAGCTTTAGGGTTGAGAAGACAAAGGCATCCCATTTGGCTCAAATGCATGTGAATCTAGCATGTGTGATACAGCAGAGAATTGCCCACCAATGAACAAAGAGTTTTCTGGAGTAAGATTTAAAAGATTGAGATCCAAGGATAGTGTTGTGCCAGGGCTGGAAGATGTTGTATGCCTGGAACCCCCTATAATGCACCATCATTCTGAACTCCAATGAAACCTGCTAATTATAAAAGTGATCAATCCCCAGGAGGGGGCGGCGGCATACACCTTGAATCCCAGCACTTGAATCTCTGAGTTTGAGGCCAGCCTGGTTTACAGAGTGAGTTCCAGGACAGTCAGAGGTACACAAAGAAACCCTGTCTCAAATAAACAAACAAACAAAACAAGCAAGCAAAAACCAAGAGTGATCAATAGTTTTCTCCGAAGACAATGGAAAATTTTGCCCTAGAAAAGGAAAGAAAACTGATAGTTTTAAACCTGGGTTGTCCCTCAAAGGGTTGTGTTTGAAAGATTTGGCCCTCAGCTTGGTGCCTTAGAAAACAGTACAACCTTTAAGAGGTGAGACCTGGTGTATGTGTGTGTGCAGGGGGTGGTTGCTTTCAGAAGAGATTGTGGCACTGCTGTCTTTACCTCTCCTTTCTACTTCCTATCCGTCATAAGATCAGGACCTTGCTTCACCACATGCTCCCTGCCATGGTAAGCTGTCTTGACACAGGCAGAAAGAATGTATCCAAAAGGAATGTTGTCTGTGGCCTGAAACCTCCAAAACATCGTGCCAAAACAAATGTTTCTTCCCTTTGAGCTGGTTACCTCAGATGTTTGTTGCTGTAATGGAAATCTAGTTAACAACAAACACCAAAAAAATATAATTGGGCTGGGAGATAGCTGAGTTGGCAAAGTGCCCGCTGCACAATCATAAGGACCTGCTCTCAGGGCTCCAGCACTCACATAAGAAGCCAGGGACAGCAGGGAGCATCTGCAGCCCTTAAGGAGGGGGTGTGGACACCGGTGGATCCAGAAACCTCAATTGACTGGCAAAGCCTAACAATGAGCTCTAGGTCAAAAAGTCAAACAGAGGAGCAACTGAGGAAGGCAATGACATTGATTGCTGGCCTCCATACTGTATGCACACATGTGCTTCACACACATGCACCAAAACACACATACTAAAGACAAGCCAACAAACAAAAACAACATTCAGTGCTGGAGACATGGCTTTTTTTTTTTTTTTTTTTGGTTTTTCGAGACAGGGTTTCTCTGTGTAGCCCCGGCTGTCCTGGAACTCACTCTGTAGACCAGGCTGGCCTCGACCTCAGAAGTCTGCCTGCCTCTGCCTCCCAAGTGCTGTGATTAAAGGTGTGCATCACCACTGCTTGACTGGAGACATGTCTTAGCGGGCAAAGCACTTATCAATCAAATAAGGTGACTAGAGTTTGGGAACCCACATAGATACTGGGTACTTTTGTCAGTTGACTTGTAATTGTGACCTCAGACAGTGGAAAAGGGACGCACAGAGCAAGCTAGCTAGCTTGCCCAGCTCTATCAGTGAGCTCTGGGTTTGGTTAACAAAACAATCTGGAAAATTGCCAATGTCCACATTGGGCCTCCACACACATATGTACATCAATATGCACATGAATGTGTTTACCTGCACCCCAGTGTGCACCCCTACACATTCATCTGTAGCATAAATATACACATGAAAAGAGGTGGCAGGGAACAACATCCTTGTTCATCTACACTAAATAATATCCCTGAAAATAATGATGTTATTTGGGACTCAGTGGCATAACAGCATTCAAATGTGCAACAGCTCTACACAGAACCAGTTTTCTATAAATGACAGTAAATTACACCAAGCCAAAAATATGATATTATGTTTTATATCCTACATACAGGTTTGATATATTTACTAAGAAAATACACTCTAAATATAAATACATGTAGTTACTGCTGCTTATGAATCCTAGAGAGTTCCATAACTTCTTTAGAAAAAAGGGGGATGCTAGAGAGATGGCTCAGTGAATAAAGTAAAATCTAGATAAAGTGTGAAATCTGGAGTTTGATTCCCCA
>NW_022196904.1:102362587-102373338 GCF_008632895.1 Mastomys coucha | reverse complement strand
CAATAACACTCATCTACCATGACGTAGCATGGGTTTGGAGGTGATGTCCTCCCCTACCCTCATGCCTTACCACCTATGGCAGTTAGGAGATCTAGCCCTGGGGTAATGACAGCTGGTGAGCTGGCCCTGTCCCTAGTGGGCTGATGGAGAATGGGCCCTGCACCTTGCCAGGGCAACACAGTAGAGCTGGCCCTATTAGAGGTTGCACAGGTGAGCCAGCCCCAAGGGCAAGAGCATGGAAGAACTGGCCTTACCACTCATATGCAGTGAGGTCCCATGAGTGTGTGGGTGATGCCATTCCCCTTCCCTTCTCATCACCTTCGGTAGTCAAGAGAGTAGGCCCCTGCCTCTGAGGAGCTGGAGAGCTAGCCCTGCCCCTCACTGGCTGTAGCATTTGGGAGAGTGGGCCATGTACCTTGCCTGAGCAACACAGTCGAGCTGACCCTGAAGACAAAGGCACAGGTGAGCCAGCCCTAGGGTGTGAGAATGCAAGAGCTGGCCCATTCATTCCTTCATAGGTTGCAACACTTGGGAGAGTGGGCCCAGCACCTTGATGGCAGCACAGTGGAACTGGCTCTGGAGGCACTGGTGAAGGAGAAACAAGGAATTCCTAGAGCAAGTTAGGTAGATGCACTAGCCAGAATCTGAGAACTTCAGATTCAGCAATGACAACTTCTCTCACTAAATAAAATGGAATGCAATCACGGAAGACATCTGATGTCCACTTAAGCACCACCACCCCTGACATACACAGAGACACCAATGTGTGCTCCCAGAGAAGAGACCATCTATTCCAAACACACACACCCAGAGAAAGAAGAGGAGAAAGAAGAGGAGAGAGAGGAGGAGGAGGAAAAAGGAAGGAAGGAAGGAAGGAAGGAAGGAAGGAAGGAAGGAAGGAAGGAAGATCAAAACCAAACAACTTTGTACAGACACTCTCCCATCCAAGGAAACACTTTTCCTATGGCATATATCATTTTCTAGCTCATGATATATTTTTCAATGTCTTACTACACATAGTTCTAATGAGCTCTTTACTCTGTTCTTCCCAGCAGCCCTATGAAAACTTTCATTTGAATTCCTTAGAAGAAATTGAGACTCCATGAAACAAAAGTTGCACAAAGTTGCACAGCTGTTAGATGGCAAAAGTGAGATTGGCATTCAAATTTATTTATGGTAACTAGCATAATTGTATTTATTTATTTATTTATTTATTATTATTTTTGTTTGTTTTGTTTTTCGAGACAGGGTTTCTCTGTATAGCCCTGGCTGTCCTGGAACTCACTCTGTAGATCAGGCCAGCCTCGAACTCAGAAATCTGCCTGCCTCTGCCTCCCAACTGCTGGGATTAAAGGCGTGCGCCACCACACCACTGCCTGGCCAGAAAAGTCTTAAGATTCATAATTATTTCCATCATGTTTTAGCTGCTGTTGCCATGCCAACTTGAAAGCAGCTGTTATTCATTAGGAAAAAAACAAGTTTGTTTGACAAAACTGATGTTACCATAATTTGCCATTACAGCTACCTAAAATACGCCAAAGTTCTTTACTTGCAGTTTTAGGCAACTTTACTAAGGGGAATTAAATTCTATTTATGGCAGTTATTCTCTGCAATTCATTTAATAAGCCTTTACTTCTCCAGTATCAATCATGACACCCAGAAGTAGACTACTTGTGTGTGTGTGTGTGTGTGTGTGTGTGTGTGTGTGTGTGTGTTGCTGATGATCAAACCCAGGATGCTTGGTAAATACTCTACCACTCAACTACATCCCTGTTCTTTTCTTTGAAAAACATTTTAAAGGCAGTTAGTGAAGACACTAAACAAGAACAAAGACATGCTGACAGTTGTCTAAGCTCTCCTCAATCTACCAATAGCCAGTTCAAGCAAGTATACACAGGTCTCCTTGGTCTCATTTCCTCGTTTCCTATTATCTGCCTTGGGTGTTTCTGCAACTTGTAAAAGAACTTTGGTTTTCATCTGCAGGCTTCATCTAAGTGGAGCAAACGTGGAGCTGCTGTGTTCCTGGCTCTTGAAAACCCTTTTTGTGTTCTGACCATTAACTCTCTTTCTCAGCTGTCTCCTCTAGCTCCCAGGTCCTTAAACTGAGAGTCATGATAGTACACACAAATAATGCAGCTGTCATCTTGGAGGGAAGAAGAGATAATTTATCCTGGAGGCATTTTGAGTGGCTGTGGCCCAGAAACTCTGATTTACGTCACCTCAGATTTCATGTTCCAACACGGAAGCAGTTATACTACACAGTAAAACACAGCCCGCAAACAAAAACCAGCCCACCAGCAGACAAACAAACAAAACAACAAAAACCCCCAGTGATTTGTGTTTTGGTTTTGGTTTTTCTTTCCAAGGCCTGTGCACTGGGTAACACCAACACACCTTACCAACAAGCAAGGTTTCATACAGAGTTTCTCAAACACATGGCCATTTTTCACCCAAGGACATCTTTACACAGCCTTACGAACATAAGTATATAAAACAGGTATTTAAACCAGACATGTTGACAATAAATCATACATTTATTTTGAAACAATTCTTTGGTATTGAGATATAATTATACCATTTGTTACAGACAAAAGCACACTTACATTCTAATGACACTAATGAGATAGACACATCGGTTTATTTTTACATAAAGAATTAAAGCTTGAGCCAGGCAGTGGTGGCACACGTCTTTAATCCCAGCACCTGAGAGCCAGGAGCAGGTGGATCTCTGAGTTTGAGGCCAGCTTGGTTTATAGAGCAAGTTCCAGGACAGCCATGGCTACCCAGAGAAACCTGCTTCCTTTTTGTTTAAAAGTTTCAGACTGGCCTGGGTAATGGGGCTACATGTATGGCTGGGCGGTGGTGATGTGTGCCTTTAATCCCAGAATTCGAGAGGCAGAAGTAAGTGGGTCTCTGAGTTGCAGGACAACCAGGGCTACATGCAGAAACCCAGGTTAGACTTCCAATCCCCCTGCTTCAGCCTCTCAAATGCTGAGGTGAGTAGGCATCTGTTGCCACACCTGGCTAAGCACAGTGCTTGCAATATTTCTTTAGATGTTATCTGTTCTCAATTTTCCAATAGTCATTATGAAATGAAGAAGTTATCCCGTTGGCCAGTTTCTTTGCACATCTGGTCACCCAAGCCGCCACCTCCTCCTCCTCGTCCTCCTCCTCCTTGTCCTCGTCCTCGTCCTCCTCCTCCTCTGTGTGTGTGTGTGTGTGTGTGTGTGTGTGTGTGTGTGTGTGAGAGAGAGAGAGAGAGAGAGAGAGAGAGAGAGAGAGAGAGAGAGAGAGAGATTGCCCAGCAGCAATGGAACAGTAAAATCCTGAGAAATCCTGAGGCCTGGGAATTTTTCTTTTTCCTTTTTTCTTTTCTTTTCCTTCTTTATTAGGGACTTGCTCCCTTTGTGTCTGCATCAGAATGGAGCTGCCTGAGACACCCAAAGATGAGAGTTACCAATTTGTCATTTTTACTCTAAAACCACAGTGCTTCTAAGGGATAAACCACAAGTTCTGACCTGCCTGTTTCCTGTTCTTTGGGCAGTGGTTCCTTTTGAGAACAGAACCTGAGTGGCTAAGACTTCACAGGCACACCTTTTGAACCTGTGAGGAAAGGCTCTCTCTTGGGCACATTTGCAAATAAAGGCCCCAAGCTGGAAAAACTTCAAGACATCAACCACACCTATGTGGGAAAAATAAAAGGTGTCTACAAAGGCATGACTGCTGTTTGAGGAAATAAAACACATTTGACTCACTTGTAATCTCTTATTATCCCGAGTACAGTGTACAGATCAGTTTCTCTGGAACATAGTATAATGGAACTGGCAGTGGCTGGCATGAGAAAATGAGGCATACTGAATATGGTCCTGGTTTGAATATTTGAGTCCTGGTATAGAATTGTAGCTCTGCTTCTTACTGCCTATGTGATCTGGAGCAAGCAAGTTGTTTACCCACTGCTTCAGTTTGAAGCTAAAACAGAGAAGGTTTTAATGGTTCCTCCTCATAGAGGTACTATGGAATGTAGACTCTTATATCACTGACGAGTAATTTCTGGCACCTGGCAGACTTAGGTGTCTGTGTATTCTTATAGAAGAAATAATGGAGTTAAAAATACCTTCTAAACACCAATAATAATGTCTATTATTTATTTTCTGTATGTCAGGTAATTGGTTGCTATTTTTTTAAGCCTCACAATGAGGTAGGTATTACTAATTCCATTTACTGACAAGGGCACAGAATATAGAGGAATTTAACCAAGTTCCCCAGGATCACATAACTGAGTCCATATTCCCTAAGACCACATGGCACCGGCTCCTGAGGTTCCTTCTTCACCCAGTGTCCCGATGGCTGCTTTAAGAGATCTACATTTACTTACAGCCATACTGTCTCAGAGCTGGTCTTAAAGTTACTTTGCCCATCCTCTGCCTCGTTTCGCAAATAAACAAATTGGTAGTATGAGAATCTAAATGACTTGCTTTAAACGACACATTGAACACCAGCCAATCATATGCTGATAGGGAAAGGAATAAAAACTTCTATTCCTCATCACAGAGCGTTTCCCACAGTAGTCATCAATCAATGCTAGCTAGCTGTTTTTATCGTTGTTCATACAGTATTTAACCAGCAATCAGATGTGTTGCAATGCCAGCGCCTGGGAAATACAAAAGTAATCAAGATATGATTCCTTGTGAAGCTCACACTAGCTCTCAAATATGAGAGCTACTAAGTACTTTCCCTAAGGTCGGTCCAGATTATTCTATATTTCTTTAAATATAAGGAGGAAGTCTGACAAAAAATTTAAAGCGAAATATCTCACTAAAAGTTATATTAGTTTTATATTCAATTCATAATATTGAGTCAATTAAACTTAAATTATTTTCATCTTTTTTAATGTGTCTATTAGAAAAATTGAAATTAGAAGTGGCTTGCTTTGTGTTTCTGAACAGCTTGGTCAGTGGCAGGAGACAAATGCAGTAAACTATAACCATAAGAAGAGTCCATGGGAAACCCAGTGGGAGCGTGGGGGAGGAGCAGTGTAAGTGACTCAAGGAAGGCTTTTGGGAGGGATTAGCACTGACCTGACTCTCAAGTCTGAGTAGGGATACTGCTGTCAGAGGAGTGTTTTCTGGGCAGTAGAGTGTTGCATAAAATGGAAGGAGTAGCCAGAAAGGTAATGATGAATAGCTGCTTTCCTTGAAGTGAGACAGAGGACAGGAATGTTGGTGAGATTAAGAGGTGGATTTGGAAAAAATCAGTTGAAACAAGACTGTGAAAAACCATGTGGGTCACACACCGCTGGTTTGTTTTAAATAAAAAGGACTTACTTAAGCTCAGCATGGATATTGGGCCGAAAGAAAAGAGGAAGAGTAGGAGGTGGGAAACTAGGGCAGAGATTAAGATGGCCAGAAATGATTTGGTAACGGTGGTAATGGCAAAGCCAGGAGGCCAGGGATAAATAGTAAAACTAAGACAAGTGAGAACTGATGAGACCTGGCTAAATATGGAAGGAAGGAGGGAGAGAGGGAGGGAGGGAGGGAGAGAGAGAGAGAGAGAGAGAGAGAGAGAGAGAGAGAGAGAGAGCAAGAGAAGGGGGAACTAAGAGGCACACTAGTTGTATTTCTGCTAGGTGATACGACCACACAGTGCTGACCTCCTGATCACCCAGCAAATATTTACTACGGCCTTACTTCTATTATATCTAAGGTACTGTACTCGTATACTAGAGCTAAATAGGGTCTCAGTGACAGTGTTTTAACTTTATGTGGTTAAACCTCTGACTAGGGTTCAGGGAAAAAAGCGGTTAAATACATACCTAATTAATGCAGTTAAATACATACCTAATTACTGGCCAATTAGTGAAAAGGATCAAAGCTCTGTACTATGAGGTGTGTTAGGGTTGTTCATCTAACAGTTAAAGTAAAGACCTGGCTCCTGAGGGGAGAAGTCTCCAGTATAGACAAGGAACACAAAGGTTCAGGAAGGGTGACAAAACAGGAAATCTTTCACCAACTGCTTGCCGGGTAGTGCATTACCCTCTGCAGAGACACGAATTGCACTCTGCAGAGCAACGCCGCAGTCGGCTACAAAACTGAAGAGGTGCATTGACAGATTCAGCCACTGAACTTCTCTATCTCCGGACTCTGCTGTGTATAGATTCTATCACTACAGGTCATGCATGGAAAGAAAGCTGTGAGAGTTTCTGATTTCTCAATTTTTACTTAAGCAAATCTTGTATCATTAAGTAGAAATGATATTGAGCTTTAATTGACACCAGTTATACCAAACACCTAAAAAGTTAACTTTTTTAAAAAGGTAGCCCAGGTCCTAGCTCAAGGGTGCAGCACTTTCTCAGCATACGTGAAGCCCTGAGTTTTGTTCCCCAGTATCATATGTAAAAGTTATACTGCACATAATGGTTTGACTAGATGGCAGAGGAGGCCATGTGGTCTGCACCACAAGAACAGAAAAGCAAAAGGCAAGCAGAAGATCCATGGTCCCAGTATCTCCTTTCAAGGTCATGTCCCTAATGACCTTCCTTCTACAAAGCCTCACCTTTTCCAAGGTGTCTCACCTCTCAGAATCACCCACAGGCTAGAGATCAAAACGTGTGTGTGTGTGTGTGTGTGTGTGTGTGTGTGTGTGTGTGTGTGTACAAAGTACAACGTTTAGGAGTTGGATCTATTCCACTCCCTTAGGTTTCAAGGGTCAAATTAAGGTTGTCAGGATTTCACAGGCACATAATTTTATCCACAGAGTTATTCTGCTTGCCCTAGATCAAGTCTTTTAACACATAGACCTTTGACAGGTGTTCAATATTCAAAATATAGAATTGACAGGGCTGCAGTTCAGTAATAGAATGTTTGCCTAGCAAACAGAAGTTTCTGGGTTCACTACCCAGTACAACAGTGGGAGGTGACCAAAGAGAAGAGAAAGGGAGGAGCGAGAGTTAAATCATAGCACTAGTAGTACCATTCAATATATAGCTCAAATAAATTCTGCAGACTCCAAAATTTAAATATTCAGGCTTATCTTCTTCCCGAACTTTGCCTAAATATCTTCACTCTGGAATATATTGAAGAGATAGAATGAATAAGAAGCTTGTGGATAATTTTCAAATAAAACATGGATCAAATCCAGGCATGGTGTCTCATGCCTTCAATCCCAGCACTCGGGAAGGCAGAGACAGGCAGATTTCTGTGAATTCAAGGCCATCCTGGTCTATACAGTGAGGTCCTGCCTAAGAAAACAAAAACTGAAAAGATGCATCAAGAGAAAACAGAGCATGCCTATTTTAGTACCATCAAGATAAATGACAGAATTATAGCTTGAGGGGTTAAAACATGTCTTTCTTTATTGCCATTCTCTTGCAAATAACATTTTGTTCCTTCCTTAATAAAGACAGTGTGACTCACTGAGAGTCAAGCCACTAGCATGAGTACAAGACAGAACAGGATGGGTGTGGAGTGATGGGATGTGGCCAGAGGCAGAACCACAAGAGACAAAGAACATAACAGAAAGGGCTACAGGGAACGGCCGATAACCTGGAATTGCTGGATTTGGATGAGAAATCTTGGAGTGAGTTTTTCTCTCTCACCTTTCTTTTCATATTATCTCAACTAAAAGAAAAGGTACATCATGGGTACTTCACTTAGCCTCACTACACCTGTAACTGAAAAATGCCTGTAGTCTAATTTCTCCCCTTTTCTTCTCTCCCCTCCCTTCCTTCCTTTCATTCATTCATTCTTTCTTTCTCTCTTTTATTATTGCTATAATTTGGGGTTTGGGGGAAACCTTTCATGTGTCATAGTTTGACCTCAAACTCACTATGTAGATGTGGATGACTATGAACTCTTTTTGTTTTTTGTTTTGTATTTTGTTTTTTGTTTTCCGAGACAGGGTTTCTCTGTGTAGCCCTGGTTGTCCTGGAACTCACTCTGTAGACCAGGCTGGCCTCGAACTCAGAAATCTGCCTGCCTCTGCCTCCCAAGTGCTGGGATTAAAGGCATGCATCAGCACTGCCCAGTGACTATGAACTCTTGATCTTTCTGTTTTTCCATAATCTCTCCCAAGTACTAGGATTACAGGTATGCAACACCAAGTTTCCAGGGTTGTTGAGGACACTAATGGAGTCTCAAGCAAGATAGGAAAGCACTGTACCAAGTGAGCTACATCCCTAGCTTTAGACATCTTTTTGGACCATAGTGGTAATGCAGAAGTTAGGAGGCATGAAGTGGGTTAGGTAAAGAGCACTGTGGAATATACTGCGGCATCGGCAGTATGAGCGTTTGCTTTCCCATTGGGCTTTATTTATTTATTTTTTTTAATTCTCAAATGCGTTTGAGTGTTTACCTACATGTATTTACACACACACACACACACACCATGTGCCTGCCTGGTGCTTACAGAAGCCAGAAGACGGTTATAGATATAGAACGAGAGATATAGATATATGTGGGCTGCTATGGAGATACTGGGAACCACACACAACTCTTCTGCAAGGACATCAATGTTCTTAATGGCTGAGCCGCATCTCCAGCCCCTCTGGCTTAGTTTCTCCCTCACCTCTCCTATCTTGAGCAAACCCAGAAAAGGACCAAAACGGTTAGGGAAACTGAGCTAAGGCCCTGGCAGAGAGAGCAGCTTCCAGAGAGCATTTTGAGGAGGGGTTAAGTGCTCATGTAAAATATAAAAGGAAGGAATTCTCTACTCTCTACCCAGTCCCAGAAAAAAAAAATAGAAAAAAAATCAGATATTCATTAGTGTAAGCTTGTCTTTACTAATAAACATCCTGTTACTTTGACAGTCCATCTCTTTAAAGTGAAAGTTGCTATAGTTACTATAATAACCACCAAAAGGCTTTGAAAGGGGCAGAGGATGCATTTATCAGCCTTAACTCTTGCTCTGGCTGTACACTATAGCTGTCAGCAGGGGACTTGTACTTTTGAGTGGTAAACTTCCCACTGACAATTGTTTAGTTACTGAAAGAAATTGATTACCAGGTTAGAGTCTTGTTAGCCAAAGGAACTTCAAGCTCAACAGAAAGTCAAAATAAAAATAAAGTTAGATAACAGAAGGACCCAAGAGTTGAAATACAAACACAATACACACTTCTTGTTTCACATATGAAAAGTAGCAGTTCGGGTTCCACCAGGCTTTAAGCTACCAACTTATAAGGGAAAGGTCAGGAAAACAAATGGAGCTTGAAGAACAATTAGTCATGTAGGATGGGGACTTCTGTTAACGTGTTGAAGAACTGGTCAAGCTGAGATTCTGGAGTCAGCATTGTGCTTTACATATTTATGATTTTTAGAATATGTCATGGCTTTTACTTAATAAAAAAACATTGAAGTGGTGTCCTTTTTAAAATGGTGAAAATAGATAAAGTTATTTTAAAAAAAAAGTAATATGGTACCAACATGTCAGAAGTTGGCTTTGTTGTCTTCAGCAAGCATGGTGTTGCTGGAGGTCCTTGTGTAAGAGCTGGTGGCCAAGAAGACTAGAACAACAGTGGGGAAGAAAAAGGTGAAGGGATAGGGCTAGGAGATACAGCTCTCCTTTTAAGCCTTGGCATAGAGGATTGACTTCGGTCCCTAGGATAATCCAATTCTCAGTGAAAGATGCAACATCTCAAAATTTGAGGTTGCTACAATTGGTCCAAATGCAAGCTGATTTGATTTACAATTAGAGAATATCTCTTCCCAGAAAGAGGATGTTCAGGGCCCCCCTTTTAAGGTATGGTTTTGGGATTAGGACTTCCAAAACCATACCTTAAAAGTTGAATTCCAAAGGTTGCTGAGTAAGCTGGGAGTTACTTCTGAGGGGGAAAATTAGACTGCAGTTATTTTTTAGTTACCTGATAGTGAGGCTTAGGGAGGTACCCATGACCCATAGAAAAATATTTTCCTTACATGACATTATCCAAAATTGCTTTTCTGAACATGCTTAAAATTTCAAAATTACTTTTGGAATAAGTTTAGATCAACCATAAAGCTGCAAATGTAGTAAGTTGCTCTGTACTTTTTACCCAGTATCCTATAAACTTACATCCCACACAATCACCATTGTGACAACTGACAGTCATTGTCAAAACAAAGAAATTAGGACTAGGAAAGTAACTCAGCTGAGGACTTAGATTTGATCCCAGGAACCCATATAAAAAGTGCCAGATGTCACATGCTTTATTCCTGGGGCTGGTGAGATGGAAACAGTTTATCTCTGGGGTCACAACCTCGCCAGCCTAGCCTACTTAGCAGCTCCAGGTCACTGCAATTCTCTGTTTTGGTGTAACTCTAACTAAGCAAGTAAAAGATCTGTTTGATAAGAACTTCAAGTCTCTGAAGAAGGAAATTGAAGGAGATCTCAGAAGATGGAATGATCTCCCATGCTTGTGAATTGGCAGGATTAATATAGTAAAAATGGCCAACTTACTGAAGGCAATCTACAGATTCAATGCAATCCCCATCAAAATTCCAACTCAATTCTTCACAGACTTAGAAAGAGCAATTTGCAAATTCATCTGGAACAACAAAAAACCTAGGCTAGCCAAAACTATTCTCAACAATAAAGGAACCTCTGGTGGAATCACCATTCCTGACCTTAAGCTGTACTACAGAGCAATTGTGATAAAAATTGCATGGTATTGGTTCAGTGATAGGCAGGTAGATCAATGGAACAGAATTGAACACCCAGAATTGAACCCACACACCTATGGTCACTTGATCTTTGACAAAGGAGCTAAAACCATCCAGTGG
>NW_022196904.1:102355479-102361981 GCF_008632895.1 Mastomys coucha | reverse complement strand
TGGAGAATATCATCCTGAGTGAGGTAACCCAATCACAAAAGAACACACCTGGTATGCACTCACTGATAAGTGGTTATTAGCCCAAAAGTTCAGAATACATGAAGAACAACTCACAAACCACAAGAAACTCAAGAAGAAGGAAGACCAAAATGTGGACATGTTATTCCTTTTTAAAAAGGGGGAACAAAATACCCACAGAAGGAGTTGCAGAGACTGAAGGAAGGACAATCCAGCCTGATGTAGCTTTCTCCTGAGAGGCTCTGACAGTACCTGACTAATACAGAAGTAGAGGCTCACAGCCATCCATTGAACTGAGTACAGGGTCTCCAATGGAGGAGTTAGAGAAAGGACCAAAGGAGCTGAAGGGTTTGCAGCCCCTTAGGACGAACAACAATATGAACTAACTAGTACCCTCAGAGCTCCCAGGGACTAAACCTCCAACCAAAGAGTACACATGGTAGGACTAATTGCTCCAGCAGCATATGTATAGTAGAGGATGGCCAAGTCGGTCATCAATGGGAGGAGAGGCCCTTGGCCCTGTGAAGGTTCTGTGCCCCAGTGTAGGGGAATGCCAGGGCCAATAAGTGGGAGAGGGTGGAGTGGCAAGCAGGGAGAGGGGGGAGGGAACAGGGGTTTGTTCTTGTTTTTTGGTTTTTTATTTTTATTTTTATTTTTTTGAGGGGGGACTGGGAAAGGAGAAATCATATGACATGTAAATAAAGACAATATCTAATAAAAAACCCACATGGATGACACCTGGGGAATGACACCTGAGGCCATAAGAAGATAGCATTAGTTTAATGCAACTAGCTGAGGGCATTATCTAGTCTTAGTCCATTTTCCCACTTACAGCCTTTCTCTGATCTAGAGCCATTCTTTGGTCCCATGTGTGTTTAAGTCACTATGTTTTCATAATCTTCTTCCATCTTTGACAGTTTCTAAGTCTTGCTTTTATGATTTTGATAGTCTTGGGTGTATTAGTCAGTCATTGGTAGACTATTCTTCAGTTTGTCTCTTTCTGGTATTTTGCTCATAGTTATAGAGTTGCTTTGAGGACAGTCACAAAGGCTGGGCGCAGTTTTGTCCGTAGTTGCTGTTAGAGCACACACACTGTCCATATGACTTGGTATGATGGTGTTGACCTTACCTCCTGGTTATGGTGGTACTTACCTGGCTTTTCCACTGTGACATCATTTTTTTCTCCCCATACTCTGGTCTTTGGAAGCAAGTCACTAAGGACTTGCCTAAGCTCAGAGAGGGAAAGAAAAATAAGTTCGCTCTACTTATATAATTTTAAATGTTCTGTAAGGAATTTCTGGTCCATTTCCTTACATAACTGTTGGGTTCCATCCCAGGGGCAGCTTATAAAGGCAAACACCATAAAAGCTCATATACAGGTGCAGGAAGTGCTGCTGGGTGGTTTGGTTGGGGTCCAAGCTTATTGAGGCTAACTGTAAGAAAGCAGTTCTAACTGTCTTCTATTGTGACTGGTTTCCAAAAGCACAGAATGTAACAGAACATGCAATCTCTTTGGGCATGAGAAAGTTTCTTAGTATCAGCAGTAACAACATATGAGAAAGTTTCCTAGTAACAGCAGAAACAATACATGAGAAAGTTTCCTTATAACATTAGTAACAGCACAAAATGGCAGGCTAGCCAGGTAACAGTTACCTAGGCCTTAGCAATATCTATTTATTCATTCCATCCTTTGTGTAATCAGTATTTTATATAATGTACATTTATTATTTTATTTAAAGCAATATTATCCTTAAATATTTTGGCACTAGAATCATTCTAGAGATGGCCATTGAGAATGCTTCTGAGCCAGTTCCTGAGGCTTCCCAGTGAGGTTTGAGTGCTGAATATTCACTTTGATGGACCTGTTCAGTCAGTGCAAAGAGCTAGCAAATGCATGTTTGCATGTGCACGCGCACGCATGGCTCCAATGCTGCTGAGAGGGTTATGCCATCATTCCCCAGCAATACATTTAGCACTTCTTACTTTGACAGAAACTTGGCTCCAAGTTCAGATTTGCTACCCCATGTGAAGAGTGATGTCCATAAACACTGTTTTTAGTGTCTTCGAAACATTCAATTAAAATGATTCTCCAAGGGACCCAGGGTACCGGCTGCATATGGCAGAGGATGGCCTTGTTGAACATCAGTGGGAGGAGTGGCCCTTGGGCCTGAGGGGGTTCGATGTCCCAGTTTAGGGGAATGTCAGGGAGGCGACGTGGAAGTGGGTGGGTGGGAGGAGCACCCTCATAGAGGCAGAGAGAAGGGGAATGGGATAGGGGGTTTCCAGAGGGGAGACCTGGAAAGGGGATAACATTTGAAATGTAAATAAAGAAAATATCCAATAAAAGAAGAAAATAAATTTCAAAATCTTGGTTCTCCAAAGTTACTCAGATGTTGCCTTCTACCCCACCTTCTCTTAGGAGGTGATAAATCTATAGATCTGTGATAAATGGATTCATATGTTGCTGTCTGTGGTGCATCCTGGGATCCCTAGACATTCTAGCTTGTCTCCTTAAAAACTGTGTGCAAAAATGTTCACCATTTGTTATATTGTACATGTTTGAATTTTGACAAATGTCTAATTCACATGTCTCTAGAAGGATAGTTCTATCATGAAGAATAGTTCCATTATCCTAGAAATTTCCTTATGAATTCCCCTTAGAGTCTGAAATTGTTTTTAAAATACAGTTTCCTATGTCCCTTTAGTTAATTCAGTCACTGAAGCAACAACACAGCTGTTGGAAGTGCGCGGTGCCTTAGGGGCAAAGGCACTTGCTGTTAGTTAGGCTGATGATGACAAGAATTTGATCACCAGGATCCACACAGTGGAAAGGGAGAAGTGACTCCCATTGCCCTCTGACCTACACATGGGCGATGGCATGAGGGTGCACAGATAAAAACATATATGCAAAAAAAAATAAAATAAAATAAAACTGCACAGCTATTTCTAAATCCTAAGACACATTTACCTGGCTACTCATGTGCTCAGGATTCTGTGTGGTTTGTTTTCTAATTTCTAGAAAGCTGGGAGGCATCTCAGTGCTGGTCACTGTCACATGTCAACTGAATAGTCCCCCCCCCCAACACACACAAGGTTCAGTGTGCCAACTGAATAGCTCCCCCCGCCCCCAACACACACAAAGTTCAGGGCCTAAAATGTTGGTACTTTTTCTTAAAATCACTTTATTCCAATTAACTCAGAAGTAAAAACATCACACTTACCCAGTCCCTATAAGTTGGCTCTGAAAAATCTCATTTTAAAATAAACTACAGTGCAATTTTATTTGACTGAATTCTGTTAATCAATATTAGGGAAAGATATAAAATAAAATCTGTTGATAATCTATTATATACAATTGGTGAGAACTCTGTGTGCACATTGTGTGGATGTGTATTGTGCATATGTCTTTGTGTGTGTGTGTGTGTCTGTGTTTCTGTTTAAATGAAGTGGCTCACAGAGTTGTGAGGCTAGCAAGTCTGACTAATGTATGTATCCAAATGTAACACATGTATAACAAATTTCATTAAAAACCCATGTTCCTGGAGCTGGAGAGATGGCTGAGCAGTTAAGAGCACTGGCTCTTCTTACAGTGGATGGGGTCTTCGGTTCTTGGCACCCATGTGGCAGCTCACAACTGTTTGTTGGTACCTCTAGTTTCAAGGATCCAGTATCATCTTCTGGCCTCCATGGGCACAGACTGGCCTCCAGTCATGCACAGACATACATGCAGTCAAAAAATACCCAAAATTTATAAAATAAATACATTTAAAGTCTGGTTCCTATCTTAGTATGGGAAATGGCACTATCTCCTATTTTTTGAGCTTATCTTAGCCTAGTCCTACTTCTACAACAAAGTGCCTGAAATGTGAGGACTTCTAATAATGTGGCTTTATTTCTCCCTGCTCTATGAAGTGAGAGATGGAGAGGGCACTGTATTTGGTTGTCACATTTGGCACTGTGTTAGTATGTTCTCACATGGTACACACTGGAGGGAGGACAGAAAGGATTTACCTACCCACCAAGCCCTTTCTGAAACTCTGGTCTCCATGTGCACATTGTTGGTGCAACCCTCATGGCCCCAACACTTCCTGACAGTGTCACCATTTAATGCTGTTGTGCCAGAGAGTCAATATCTATGGAATCAAGGCACGTGTTAGGGTCAGAGTGATGCCCGGCTAGGTCTGACCTCTATTTGGATCTGGTTCCCATTCCTTGTGCCCTTGAATTATTCAAGCATCCTTCTTGTGACTCATTCTCTTCTGACTCAGTGTTAGTCTGTGCCTGGATGCTCTGTTTCTGCTGTTACAGATTAACAGGAGCTTAGTGACCTAAAACATTACACATTTTTAAAAATGGTTCTAGAACTCAAGTCTACAATGGCATCAGTTGCCGTTGGAGCTCCAGGAAATGATCCCAATAGATGACATTAAATGCTTTAGCTGCTCACAAGTTTAATGACCAACAGCGTTGCCAGATGCTGTAAAATTCCCCTTGTGAGGCAAAGTTGCTCTCAAGTAAAATTCCCATCATCAAGGAATCATGACAGCCCAGTTTTTCTTAGGATCCAGCTCTAGCAATGCTAATGTTGTTATATAAACACTGGAGTATGCAGCTGTAAAAAGAAATATTCTGAAGATATTTCCTTCTTCAAAATTGAAGGCTGAAAAGGAATAAAGTCCTTCTGGTCTCTTCCTTGCTGCTAGGGGCTGCAGTATGGACTTGACTTCCTTTTTCAATGGTGAAGCCTGCTTTATTGGCAGCAGCTAGGACAAGTCAATGCTATTGATCCCCAAGGAAGAGTTCAGTTATTTATCAGACTGCTGATTCATTGAGAGTCCAGTGAAATGGGAGGAAGTAATCGCTGAATTGAATGAAGATAGTGTTGCTTCTTGGGACAACAAAGCTCTAGCCAGCCGCTTCGTGGACTGTGCTGGAGTGCCAAGGAAGCATGCTGGAGCTGGAATACAGAGAGTTTCACCCTTTAGATGTACTGGAACCCCACTACCCTCAAAGCTGTGTTTCTTTGGAATCTTCTTAAGGTACCTACATGAAGCAGAGCATATGGTCCTCTAGTCAGAGTGATGAAGAACTAGCAGGCACTGCAGCATCTTGGCTCACTTGCTCTGGTTCCTGATTCTTCAATCTAAAATATGAGAGAGGAGAACAATGAGAAGAGTTCAGGTTCTTGATGATGTAGGTAAACTGCTCAGTCACTGACTATACCTGCAGGCTAATTTTCTAAGACTGTCTTCATTGTTTAAAAAACAAAGATTTTATTTTATTTATGTTTATTTTTAAATTAATTAAATGTTTTTTTTCTTCCCATGCCATGCCCATGCGATACAAGCTTAGAGAATTTTGGAGCATTTAAAATAAACCCAGTTAAGTCTATAAAATACTATGCACAGTCAGTATTGAAGAACTGAAGTAAATGTACACAGATGGTTTTTGTATAAGGAAAATTAAGTTATAGTAATTTAACAAAGTAAGGTCTCAGACACCCGGTAAAACAACATCAGTAGATGGGGAGGAAAGAGAACGTAGAGTTAAGAAAACAATCAGAGGACCAGCTATCAACTATCTTCTAACAGATACTGTGAAACAAGAACAGGTAGCACAAGTAAGAGAGTGTCCTACTCCCTCTCTTCTTCCCTCCCTCCCTTCTTCCTTCCTTGATTCATCTGTCTATCTTTCCTTCCCTCCTTCCTTCCTACTTTTTTTTTGGGGGGGTTGATTACTTATGAAAGGGTTTCATGCTGTAGCACAGGCTAACCTAGAACTCCCTACATAGCCCAGACTAACCTTAAACTCGGGGTTATCCCTTGCTCATCTCAGCCTTCTGAATGCAGAAGGTTACTTACAGGCATGGTCAATGAGGGAACAGAACCTAGAGTATGGTGATCTGAACGCCCATAGTGTGGGGCATTTGAATACTTGGTCTCCAGGTGGTAAATAATGCTCATACAAGAATGATACTCTGAGCCAGTCCCACAACACCCAGAGGAAGCTCCACTCCCAGGCATTCTGACACACCTAGGATCAGAGGTGAGGAGGAACCAACATCTGTCCCAACACTGGGAGTAACTGGGACCAGCGAGACCAGGCACACAGGAACTCCACGAGCCCAGTGACTCGGGTTTCTTCCTGTCTGTCTGGGTTGGGGTCCAGAGCAGACCTTGGGCGCGAGCTCTGCAGCCAGTCCCACAACACCCAGAGGAATCTCCACTCCCAGGATCTCTGACACACCCAGGATCAGAGGTGAGCAGGAACCAACATCTGTCCCAACACTGGGAGTAACTGGGACTAGCAGGACCAGGCACATAGGAACTCTGCCAGTCCAGTGACTCGGGTTCCTTCCGGTCTGTCTGGGTTAGTGTCCTGAGCAGACCTTGGGCACAAGCTCTGCAGTCAGTCCTACAACACACAGAGAAAGCCCCACTCCCAGGTGATCTAACAAACCCAGGATCACAGGATCCCAGAATCA
>NW_022196904.1:102350609-102354384 GCF_008632895.1 Mastomys coucha | reverse complement strand
TTTCCACAAATCCAGCTCTACAAAGGATAATAGATGGAAAACATCAACATAAGGAGCAAAACTATACCGTAGAGGAAGCAAGAAAGTAATCTTTCAACAATCCACACAAACCTAATTCCACCTTTTACAACAAAAACAACAGCAAGTGACAATTACTTTTTCTTAATATATTAATTTGAAAATTAATATTACCATCATATCCTAATCGATTGAAATCCAAAAATACAAGGAATTAGAAATTTATTGACTGTCATGCAATGGTCTCTCTAATGTGGTAATTGGAGAAATAGGTCCAATATTATACAATCCATATACACTTTCAGCTTGTTTGTTTGTGACAGTGTCTTGCTGTGTACAACATAATGGTCTTGAGATCTTGCTTCTCCTATCTCAGCCTCTCTATTAGTAGTATTGTTTATTTCATGTTTTTACACATACTATGGTTTTCAGAACAGCTTACATATTTTAAAAGTATTCATATGCCCAAAAGAAATGTAGATAATTAAATTGGGAAGGGGTTTGTAAGAGAACAACAAAGAGTAAGACTGAATGCTTTGCTTGACAGTTGTAACTCTTGTATCAAGTTACCACAGTAAAAGCCAAGATTTTAAGCTCTACTAGATACAAAACAAACAAATAAATAAAAACACTTTATATATTTATGCTCATTTAAAAAGTATTAGTAGTGATGTATTATTTTGAAATATATAGTTAATATGTTTGGAGTTATTTAAAATTTATATTGAGAAAAATGTATGTATTTTCAGTATTGTTGTAGATAAGCATCTACATAAGACTGTTAAATTGTTTTATATCAAACAACTTTTATAATACTTACTTTTATTGTTATAATATTTTATATATTTTAAAGAATATGACAAAAAAAGATTGTAGGTATTGAAGGGGGAGTCTCTAGGAGGAGTTGGAGCACAAAAGGAAAACAAGAATGTGATTTAATTCTATTTACTTAAAATATGTTTTTAAATGTTAACAAATTCAGATAAATTGAAGTCATGTAACTTTTCTCATAATGCAATAAAACTTAAAAGAAGAAGAAGGAGAAGAAGAAGAAGAAGGAGAAGAAGAAGGAGAAGAAGGAGAAGGAGAAGAAGGAGAAGAAGAAGAAGAAGGAGAAGAAGAAGAAGAAGAAGAAGAAGAAGAAGAAGAAGAAGAAGAAGAAGAAGAAGAAGAAGAAGAAGAAGAAGAAGAAGAAGAAGAAGCATAGGAAAGACTCAAGAAGAGGTTTAAGTGAGATGCCAAGAGGGATCTGGGGAGACAGGAAGGAAGACATGTGTGGGTACTGAAGGACAGGTAACTAACCATGTGGAAGACAGAATAGTTTGAATGGGTTAAGTAAGTAATGAGCTAGGCAGGGAATGAGCCAAAGCTTGAGGCCAATGCATTTAATAATAAATAATTACTCTCAGAGTCATCTTTCTGGGAGCAGAGGCTGAAAGGAAAAACTTATTTAATTTTTTTTTAAAACAGTTTTATAGGTCCTGAGTTCAAATTCCAGCAACCACATGGTGGCTCACAACCATCTGCAATGAGATCTGACCCCTTCTTCTGGGGTGTCTAAAGACAGCTACATTGTACTTACATATAATAAATAAATCTTTAAAAAATAAAATAAAAAAATTAAAAAATAAAATTTCACATAGAGATGGCATAGCAGCTTGAGTGTGTGTACACAAATGTAATGAAATGAAGATATGCTGTACTTTAGCATTGGTGATGGATGTAGAATTCTTTACCAAAAATGTCCTGGGAATTATGCATTTAAAGGCTAAATTTGACATGAATTATACCTCAATAAAGATATTAAAAGATGAAACAACTATATGAAAGAATTCTGAGGAAAGTCATTGCCATTAAATCTTCCTTGAAATAAGTTTTGACAGTATATGTTTATGTAGTGGAAAAATGATATAGACAAGAAATTTGGTACCACCTAAAGAAACAAGATATGTAAGAATGGGCAAATATGGATAATTTTTCTAATTTATGTAAAAAATGCTTGCATGAGGCAGCAGTGAAAACAGTCTAATGTTTGTAGCCTGTTGATACTTGAAATAAGTGTCAAGAGCATCCAATAGGATGGAGCAATTAGAGATGTTATTGTCATTAAATGGTAGTATGACACAAAGAAGGATGGTGCCACTTGGTGGATATAGAATCTCTGAAAATATTTTATAGAGATCTCAAAGAACACAATAGGTGATTTTTAAGGAATGAAATAAAAACAACTTATAAAAACAGATTACAGTCTGGAAAGTCAGGTCAAAGGGGTACATTTGCTTGGCAAGTGGATGTCTGTTTTTCACTTCTTCTTCTTCTTCTTCTTCTTCTTCTTCTTCTTCTTCTTCTTCTTCTTCTTCTTCTTCTTCTTCTTCCTCTTCATACAGTGTCACACACATTTATTCCTAGCACTTGGGAGGCAGAGGCACAGGGGTCTCTGTGAGTCTGAGGTCAGCCTGGTCACCTAGTGAGTTCCAGGACAGCCAGAGCTACATAGTAAGACCCTGTCTTGAAAAACAACAAAATCTCAATGGAAAGTAATGATGGAGCCAAGTAAGATCTTCTGTTTACAGATCGGGAGATGTAGCAGTACTAAGATGGCGTTACTCCTCAAATTGGTCTGCATCTTCAACATGCCCACTGCACTACCATCAGAAGAATACCGGCTGCTGTTCTTTTGCAGAAACTGGCAAGTGGTACTCAAATGCACACAAAATAACACGAGGTGAAGGATATCAAAAACAATTGTGAAAAGAATAAAATTCCGCTGAAGTAAATACATTTTAAAATTATTTTATTTTATATATATGAGTGTTTTACCTGCATACACATCTGTGCATAATGTACATGCCAGGTGCCCAGGGAAACCAGAAGAAAGCTTTAAATACCCTAGAACTGGCATTATAGCCAACTGGGAGCCACCATGAGGGTGTTGGTATAATTCCACGAAAGCCCAACTTGGAGGAACAACGAAAATATGGAATTTACTTACACGGCACAGATGAGGGTTACTTACAGGAGCATGGGTGGCTCTAAAGCAGCCTGCACAGCTGCAAAGTGTCACCCTAGCGTGGATGGCTTCCCCATAGCTTTGCAGATGGAGTTCCACCTTTCACTAACCTTTTACAGTCTGTACACCCAGGCACCTCCCAAGACCACCAGGCTGTGAGGCTACACCACGGGAGATTAGGGCAGAATTACATACAAATGACTGGGATCTGCAGGAAGGAGTGGCTGGAATCTGAGATGAGGGTTCAGAGACCCTTTCCGCCCTCTCCTTCTATGAGAGAATGTCACCATTCTTCCTGACCTCAGGAATCTCTTGCAAGTCACAGCCTCTCAGATGAAGGTGAGAGTTCTCTGCTGGGAGCACAGTGTTCTCCAACAATGCCGGTGGCTGTACAGACTTATAAATATAGTCATGCCCCCCCCTTAAAAGGTGAACTTTATGGTATGTGAATTACATCTGAGGGCCCATATATTGCCTCTATTTGAACTGTTCCTCTGAGTCACACCAAGCTAAAACATTAACTGAGAAAGTAAATAGGTGTATTATGAGCCTCCCTTCCCACATGGAAAGTTGCCCCAAGAGAAAGCTGACAGAACAGACAAGAATATCCAGCAAATCCAAGTGTGGTGCACATGACTGTAGTACAGCATTGGAAGTTTGAGGCAGTAGGAGTTCAAGGTCTGTCTGTTGCATTCAAGACCAGACTAGACAAGATTATGTAGCAACGCTGTCTTGATTTCAAACTAA
>NW_022196904.1:102344970-102350552 GCF_008632895.1 Mastomys coucha | reverse complement strand
AAAAAAAAAAAACAAAAAAAAGCATTCAGTAAAACCAAATACCACTAGAGAAACCTATTTGAGGGAGGGACTTGTTAATAATTACTTTTAAAACACACTGAAGAAAGCAAACAAACAAAAAGTGCTTTTTTCCTTGGCAATTTTCATCAGCTTTTTTTCTTTTGTGTGTGGGGGGAAGGGGTTGTGGGGGGGGTGCAAAACCCAAAATCATCCAAGTAACGGAATAACTAGAGTATGGGCATTTACAGAAACCAAAGGACAAGAACCTCATTCGTATGGGAATGCCTATGCAAACTCAGAAAATAACCCAGGGCCACAATTTAGTACTCAGTTCATGCAGGATCAGAAAGCAGCTCTAGAGGCTGGAGAGATATCTCAGCAGTTAAGAGTGAGTACTGAGAGCCAGGAAGGATGGTGCAGTGGTTAGGAGTGCTGCCTGCTTCTCCAATGGACATAGGTTCAATTCCCAGCTCACAACTGGCCATAAATAACTCCAATCTCAGGGGCTGCTGCTCTGTATCTCTTTTTCTATTATCCGTTCACTTCCTCAATTTTGTTCCTTTTTTTAGCTCACAGTTTCTGAACATGAGACTTCCAGTGACTTTAACACACTCACAGAGAGAAAACATCCCTGAATGTTCTAAGGTGCTGAAAAAGAAACAGAGGTAAAAACAAACTAATAGGAGAAAAGTATGCACATTGTATTAACACTTTCAAATATACATACATGAACTTTAAAAAAAAAAGACTCAAAAAAGCAGAATCAAAGGCTTGTCTGAAATGCCTTGGGCAGGCAAATGCATAGATACACTAGCAGCTCAAGGGAGACCCAGGACTGGGATGTGCTGGGAGGGTGTGGAAAGGATGCCTAATGGATATAGGGTTGCATATTCATGGTGAAAATGTTCTGGAGTAAGCTAATAGTTTCACCGTGAAACTACTAAAATTCATTAATTGTATACTTTAAAATAGTTGAGAGCGACTTATTGTGCAATATGCATTTTACCAAAGGGGGAAAGTAATAAAATAAAATCTGGACACTATGATGAATGCCTGTAGTTCCAGCACTCAGGAGGCTGAGCAGGAAGATGGAAAGCATGAGGCCAGCTGAAGCCACACTGTGAGATCATTTAAACACACACATGACAATTTAAAAACTAATCTTATCAGCATATAAAACTCGTTTACAGCCAAAAAGATCATTTACAAGAGTGATGTAAACAAATAACTCATGAAAATCCTATAAATAGTCCACTAAGGTGTGAAAGGAGACCGAACTTCCTAACTGATTAGAAAGGGACAAGTCACATTTGTGAAATGACAACCTAATGCAGATTTGCAGATGTGATAAAGCTTAAAAATACCAAGACTGGGGACAGGAAGGGCTACTGAGCAGCTAAGAACGTGTACGACTCTTCCAGAGGAGCTGGGTAAAGTTCCCAGCACCCACCGCAGGTAGCTCACAACCACCTGAATTCCAGCTCCAGGAATCCAAACCCCCAGTCTCCATGGGCCCTGCAAGCAAGCTTGTGTTGGCCAGTATACATATGTATAAATTAGAGAAAATACTCAGGAAAGCCAACAATGAGTAATTGGTTGTTGTTTGTGTAGGAAGGGAGCAAGAGAGATATTACCAAGGAATAATTAAGATAAACATTTTGGATTCGTTGGACTTGGCTTAAGGTGAAACTTCATACCAAATGGGTAAAAGTAACCTTGGGAATATTACTTCTCCATGTTTCAGTAAAATGGACTGAGAATGCCCTTCATATGCAGAACTGAAAAAACAACAACTACAAATGTTAAATTTTAAAGATATCATTTAGCATATACTAACCAATCAAAAACCGTTAGCTCTTTATTAATCTGCTAGTCTCTTTATCTTCTTGGGTCAACTAGAGGCCAAGTGAATACTGTATGCATCTTGATTGATGACATTTATCTCTCAGCTATTATATATGAACACACCATTTGGACTTTCACTTCATTTAAAGAGTGGGGGAAGCTAGCTTAGTCAAAGTGATGGCTGCAAAAGCATGAGGACCTTAGTTCAATTTCTAAATCCAGGTTAAAAAAAATGTCATGTGTTGTCTCATGGTTGAGTCTCATGTGTGTGTCTGTCAGTCTGTCTCTCTGTCTATGTCTGGCTCTTTCTCTCTGTCTCTCTGTGTGTCTGTGTCTCTGTGTCTCTGTGTCTCTGTGTGTCTGTGTGTCTGTGTCTCTGTATGTCTGTGTGTCTGTGTGTCTGCGTGTGTATGTGTGCGTTAGTCTGTCTCTGTGTGTATACACAATCCCAGGATACAGAACATAAGGATTCCTGAAGCTTGTTGGCCAGGTGACCTCACCAAATCAGGGAGTTCTGGGCCAATGAGAGACCCTGTCACAAAATACAGGGTGAGCAGCTTTCTGAGGAATGACATCTGAGATTGACCTATAGCCTCTGAATACATGTGCATGAGACATATGTGTACCCAAACATACACATACACACACACACACACACACACACACACACACGGGAGGGAAGAGGAGAGAGAGACAGACAGACAGACAGACAGACGACAGACAGACAGACAAACAGACACACATGTATACACAGAGACAGACTAACGTGCACATACACACACACATGCAAACACACAGACACACAGAGAGAAAGAGACACAGACACACAGAGAGACAGAGAGAGAGAGACAGACACAGACAGACAGAGAGACAGACTGACAGACACACATTTAAACACACAGAGAGATAGAGACACATACATAGAAACACACACAGACACAGAGAGCCAGACACAGACACACAGAGAGATAGAGACACACACACACACACACACACACACAAACACACACACACACCAAAGAAAACATCCAGCCTTCTCACTCCATCTAAAGGCAGTCAGACCCTTCAGAATCTGTAAGCTCAGGTATTCCTGGATTCCTCCAAGGTAAGTTGAAGCCTGAGTATAATATCCATGTCAGCAGCAATCCCGAGCTAGTCTTAGCATACTCACCTACCATTACACAGTCTCATAAAATGATGATAATGACCTTGACCACAGCCATACTTTAGTAGATATGATTAGGCAAAGCATTAAACATAAACTAGGGTTAATTACAGTGCATTTTATGTGAGCTCACATAATCATAAAAATGGTTCTGTAAGGAAACTGAGCTAAAGAGAAGAATAATTTCAGCAAGGCTCACACACCGCTATTCAATAATAGCATCTTCATTCCTAACCCCACACTGTCTCCAAACAATTTAATCCTCTTTTATAGGAATGTTATATCTTTTAGAAATCAAATAACAAGCATGATTATCGAAAATATCATGTTAAAAGTCCTTCAGCTACAGCATGCACTGCTTGGGGGCAGAACATACCTGGTATAAGTATTTTGGAAAAGGATTCAGCATTATCTATTAAAGTTGAGTCTAATACGTTCTCTTGTGACATAGTAAATTTGTAAGATTTCCATCACCATAATGAAGCATTAAAAGTAATTAAGCTATAAGGGGGACATATTTTGCCTCATGGGTTTAGGTTCTGGAGTACAATTGCTGGACCCACTACTTTTAAGCTCCTGGTAGAACCAGATAACCATGTCCAGAAGGTGGATTCTGGCACCACAGTAAGGTACTCTGTTTCCCATCCTCAATAGGCCAATTAAACAAACAAAGTAATAGTGAAAATCAACAAATGCAGATTTCTTCAAGGTGAAAACATTGTGAAGAGAAACAACTCATCATTGTTAGGGTCCTGGCATGAGGTTTAACACAGAAGGGGAAAGGTGGGAACTACTAAGTAGTGCCTGACAAAGTGAGCTTCCGCCCATCATCGTTTTCTTGGTTCCAGTCTCTCTTGAAAGTTGATCCAGCAATTGTCAGAACTGTGTATGACCTCTGTGTCCAGAGGAGTTTGCCCTGCTGCTTGATACTGGATCTTTCCATTCCCACAGTGTGAGATTCCTGGAGAAATTCCAATTTCCTGTGCATTCCTTGATTCCATAGTGTGATATTCAAAGGGAGGGGATGGAGCCTGTCTCAATCTCCTCTAAGATAAAACCATCTCTCTTGGAGGGAAGTGCCTTAGGACACAGTGTGTTCTGAAGGGATGTAAAACAACAGGATACTCTAAGGAGAGATGGCACACTCCATCCTGCAGGCAAGGGTAGGAAGTTAACAAGACAAAGGCTCCATGAAGTCCCCTAAACAGACCATACTCTCTAGGTCCATTTCTCCTGAAGCAGCAAGGACCGCTGGCAGACACTCTCATACAAGCTGAGAGTTATTTCTGCTCTGGTAAGTAACCTCTTGCCCATATTACTTTAAATAATCCCAATAAAACATACTGGTTCTCCAAGTTGGGTTTTGTGGTATGATCTGTTGTCACTTTCCTGCCTGGGGTGAGTAGACATTTATTCAAGTCTCCCCAGGAATGATGACACATGACATAACTGGAGCCAGAAACCTGGACAGAGAGAGAATTAAAGAGGAGTTGGGGCAGAATGAGTGTGTGATCCTGACTATGGGCAGTAGACTATGGGCAGTAGACTATGGGCAGTAAGGCAAGAAAACGAGGCTGAGTAGCCTGAGCATGGAGCATCTGAAAGTTGGGGGTGGACGACCATGATGTGGCTATCTTTCTCTATATTCTCCAAGAGAGTGGCTAGTTTTTTTGGTTTGGTTTGGTTATGTCAGCAGTTCCACAGATACTGTGCCAAGACATGTGTCCAAGGCTGAGTCTTCTACTGAGAGGGAAAGTCTGAGTGGGGAGTCAATTAGAGAAAGGCTAAAAGGGCTACCTGTCCCTACATGCTACAAGAGAATGTCAGCAGACTGACACAGATTACATGACCACTACTAAGTATAGTAGGCGATGCATCTAAGGCCAAGGTGGCTGCTCAGTGGGTGTTTCCTTATACAAGAGAAAACATTGACAGAACAGTCAAAGAAAACACAAAATGCAAAAAGTTCCTAACCCAAAACATCCAGGAAATCCAGGACACAATGAGAAGACCAAACCTAGTAGGTTAGGATAATAGGTATAGAAGAGAGTGAAGACCTCCAACTTATAGAAAAAAACTTACCTAACCTAAAGAAAGAGATGCCCATGAAAATACAAGAAGCCATTATTTATTTATTTATTTATTTTGTTCTCTCTGGTTAGTTTCTAAGACTGGAGCAGCCAGCCAGGAGGCACAGGCACCATGAGTCCCAGGGGAGCCACAGGGTGGCAGGGACAGGATCCTCTCAGCTTCCAAGTGACAGAGGAGGATCCGTGTCCTTCTCTGCCCCTTCCCTGCAAGTGGAGGGCCTACCTCCAGGGAGTGCCTTAAGCCAGAGACTTGGGCGAGAGCCACCATTTTCTCTCCTGTGAGTTTCTAAGACCAGAGCAGTCAGCTAGGAGGCACAGGCCCCACGAGTCGCAGGGGACTTGCAGGGCGGCAGGGACAGGACAAGCTCTAGTCAGAGACACCAAGAACATCTAACACCAAAAAGCAAGAGATGGCAAAAGGCAAACGCAAGAATCCTACCAACAGAAATCAAGACTACTTGGCTTCATCAGAACCTAGTACT
>NW_022196904.1:102332950-102337393 GCF_008632895.1 Mastomys coucha | reverse complement strand
CAGGGCCAATAAGTGGGAGAGGGTGGGGTGGCAGGCCTGGGGAGGGGGGAGGCAACAGGGGTTTGTTTTTGTTGTTTTTGTTTGTTTCTTTGCTTTTTGGAGGGTAAACTGGGAATGGAGAAATTTACATGTAAATAAAGAAAATATCTAATTAAAAAAATAAAAAGAAAAAAAGAAAATACAAGAAGCCTATAGAACTCCAAATAGACTAGACCAGAAAAGAAATTCCTCCTTCCACATAATAGTCAAAACACCAAATGCACCAAACAAAGAAAGAATATTAAATGCAGTGAGGGAAAAAGGTCAAGTAACATATAAAGGCAGACCTATCAGAATTACACCAGACTTCTCGCCAGAGACTATGAAAGCCAGAAGATCCTGGGTTGATGTCATGCAGACCTAAGAGAACACAAATGCCAGCCCAGGCTACTATACCCAGCAAAACTCTCAATTACCACAGATGGAGAAATCGAAGTATTCCATGACAAAACCAAATTTACACAATATATTTCCACAAATCTAGCCCTTCAAAGGATAATAAAGGGGAAACTCCAAAACAAGGAAGGAAACTACACCCTAGAAAAGCAAGAAAGTAATCTTCCAACACAACTAGAAGAAGATAGCCACATGAACAGAATTCCAACTCTAACAACAAAAATAACAAGAAACAACAATTACTTCTCCTTAATATCTATTAATATCAGTGTACTCAGTTCCCCACTAAAAAGATATTGGCTATCAGATTGGGTACGTAAACAGGACCCAACATTTTGTTGCATACAGGAAACCCACCTCAGTGACAAAGACAAACACTACCTCAGAATAAAAGTCTGGAAAACAATTTTCTAACCCAATGGTCCCAAGAAAAAAGGTGCAGTAGCCATTTTAATATTTAATAAAATCAACTTTCATCCTAAAGTGATCAAAAAAGATAAGGAGGGACACTTCATACTCATCAAAGATATGCTCTACCAAGATGAACTCTCAATTCTGAACCTCTATGCTCCAAATGCAAGGGAATGTATACTCATAAAAGAAACTTTACTCAAGCCCAAAGCACACATTGTACCACACACAATAATAGTGGGAGATTTCAACACCCCACCCTCTGCAGTGGACAGATCATGGAAACAGAAACTAAACAAAGACACAGTGAGACTAACAGAAGTTATGACACAGATGGATTTAACAGATATCTATAGAACTCTTTATCCTAAAACAAAAAGGTATCCCTTCTTCTCAGCACCTCATGGTACCTTCTCCAAAACTGACCATATAATTGCTCACAAATCAGGCCTCAACAGATACAAGAAGATTGAAATAATTCCTTGCATCCTGTCAGATCACCATGGACTAAGGCTGCTCCTCAATAACAACATAAACAATAGAAAGCCCACATACACTTGGAAATAAAAGTGAGACAGAAATTCTGTCTTACTGTTTCTTAAAATTAGCAAGCTATAAGGAAAAAGAAAGAGGTGCATTTATCAGGGACCTTGGGACAGGGCTGCAGCCTTAGTGGTTTTGGTGAGTTCGGTGTTAGGCCATGATCTTTGTAAAGTAAAAGGGACTTTGACAGATTGAAATTATTTAGGACAATGTGTAAGCCAGAAGTGTAAGGTGTTAAAACAAGTAAAAACAGATACAAAGAAGAAAAAAAAAAGCCAAACAAGGGTGCAGCCCATATCACCTGGAAGCAAATATGGGCAGATTTACATCAAGTCTGAGTTCCTGAGGGGAGGGGAACTGATAAGAGAACAGGTTCCATGTTAGTGGGCTTTGCCTTCAGTCCTGATCCCCCAGCTTCTTAGCAAGCCCAAATAGCACATGGCGATTGAATGATGTTATAATGTACCTCACAGGTTCCTAGGTCTTTGGGCAATGCTTTGGTGCCTGTTAGACTATGTTTTTCCTTTGTCATTTTACTAGTTATCTTCTAGACAGTGTGTGAAATATTGGTGACAAACATCAGAAAGAAAGACTGAGTTGGGCCCATGGTTTCAGAGATTTAGCCTATGCTTTGGGCCTGGAATAAGGTAGAGCATCCTGGCATGAGCATCCTGGAGGAGAGGTGCTGGCTGCTCACTTCCATGGCAACCAGGTAGCAACAGAACAGGGTCTACTCCCAAAATGCCCTTCAGGACCTACTTCCAAGTAGGCCCCGTCTCCAAAGGTTGCAAACAACTTCATTAATATTATGAAATCCTAAATAGAATTACTCCATTGACACCATCAGAGCCCTCATGATCCAGTTACTTTCTCAAAGGTCCACCTCTGCAGTCCGACCTGTCACCAAGCCTTCCACACATAAGCCCTTTGTGGGGACATGTCATCATTCATCCTGTAATAGTGATCTAATAGTCCACCTGTACCAGTGCTAGTCTCTGGCTTGGATTATATCTTGCTTGCCTTCTTTTACTTCCACTGCCTGTTTAATTATTGTATTAAATTCCACCTGTTCTGTGACTGGAAAAGCCTGTTTATGCTCATCTCCACGTGCATTGGAACCCAGGGATACTTTAACCATTGGGCCCCTGGAAGTATCTATAGTACAGCCAAGCTACACAGGAAGAGAAATGGCATCTGAGGGAGTCCTTTAGCTCCTAGCAAGAGGAGTCTACTGATCCTCATGGCAGCATTCAGCACTCAATTACTCTTTGCATATGACTGTTTCCTTGTGGACGATTCTCTACCATTATATGTCCTTGGTGTACCTTCTCACTTTGGCTCAGTCACAGTTGTTGCTGTTTTTCAAAATCACTCTGACTTTATTTATTCATAGATTATTATGTTTTTGACAACTTCTATAACTCCTTTAGTTCTCACTGACAATATGAGACTATATCTCAGGAGACCTCAGGTTCAAATAGTAAGAGTGGAAACCTTGTTATTGAAGCTTATATTTTCATAGCAGATTATGTCACCTGTTACATTCTATGTATTGCCCATGGTAGTGTTATTTATTGTGACTCTTTAAAACTGCTTTATTTATCTTCTGTGTCTCTGTGCTATGGTTTTGATTTGAAATGTCCTTAGGAAATTCATGTGTTGAAGGCTTTATCCCTAGTCCAGTACTGTTCTAAGGCAAGGCCCTTGAAAGATGGACAATATGGATTAATCTAGTGATGGATTAGTAAATTAATGAGCTGTTTGTTGGTATTAGAAACTTGAGGAGGCAGGGCCTACGTGAAGCAAATAGGGCATTCTCCTATCTATTTCTTTGTTTCCTGGCTTGTCCACCATACACATTTGCCATGACATGCTCACCACAGGCCTAAAAGCCACCAAAGCAGGTGACTATGAACACAAACCTCTGAAATGGTGCCAGAATAAACCTGTTCTTGTTTATGTTAATTCCTGTCATGCAGTTAGTTTGTCACAGTGACAGAAAGCTGACTAGTGCTTTTATGGCATAGAAAGTCTGTCGTCATGTCCAGAAGACATCTCTTTGCGTGCGTCTACTTCCCCGACCTCTAGCTCATACGTTCTCTCTGCCTTCTTTTCCATGCTTTCTCTGAGCCTTGGAGGAGGTGATACAGTTGTCCCAATTAGGGCTAAGCACTCCAGCATTACTTCTTCTCATCACGGTGGCCAGTCCTAATGTTCCCACACTAACGCCTGCCCACTGCAGTAAGAAGCTGCCCTGAGGAATACTGGATGCAACACCAACCTCAAATGTGCCCTCCTGAGCTCTGACTCTGTTCTTCAGTCTCACAGTCTTGTTAATAGATGTACCCATATGTACTCTGATGTCATAATTGTTTTTATTGGGCTGAGTGGTGGCACATGCCTTTAATCCTAATGCTCAGAAGTCCAAGGCAACTAGATATTTCTGACATCGAGGCCATCCTGATCTCCATAGCAAGACCCTTACTCAAAATGAAACACAATTATTTTTGTCTTTATACTGTAACTATAGAGATGTTTCAAAATTGCAAATTCAATCACACTAAGAAAAAAATCATTGAGCTACATCTCCATTGCTGGTCTTTATTTCTTCATGCATATTTGAATATTTTGAAATAATTTTAGTTAAAAGAGAGATAATAGTGAAAATATTATGTTAGAGGGAAATGGGTGGTCTTGGATACATTGTTTGCAAGAAAAAGAAAAGTTGGATATGCTGAACTTAGCAGCTGTCACACAAAAAAAGGGGAGAAATACAGTCAGAAAGAAGAGAAATTCATAAAAATAAACATAAAACCAACAACAAAATACAAATTATAGTGAAGATAATCCTCAAGGCAAAAGTGTTTCTTTGATATATGATAAATTTTCTAAATTTCTCATGATTTCAATCAATTTCTAAAAATATAAGAAAGCATAAAATACCCATATCAGAATAAAAATATAGACACTATGTGATTTCAAGAGGATAATGGAAACATCAGTATGCCATATTTTGATTTGTGTGTTTGTGTGTGTGTGTGTGTGTGTGTGTGT
>NW_022196904.1:102332052-102332837 GCF_008632895.1 Mastomys coucha | reverse complement strand
ATGAGAGAGAGGGAAAGAGAGAGAAAGAGAAAGGGAGAGAGAGAAAGAAGTTCTTGCTTTTGTAGACCCCATTAGCCCCAAACACAAGATCTTCCTGATTTTTTGTTTGTTTGTTTGTTTTGCTTTTTTCAAGGCAGGGTTTCTTGGTATAGCCATGGCTGTCCTGGAACTCACTCTGTAGACCAGGCTGGCCTTGAACTCAGAAATCCACCTGCCTCTGCTTCCCAAGCGCTGGGATTAAAGCATGTGCCACCACAGCCCGGCTAAGGTCTTCCTGATTTAGCCTCTTAAATTTTGAGAGTACCAAATTTGCCAATATTTTTTATATTTAGGTAAGAATGACAAATTTATAGAAAAAAAAATTTAACAGGTCTAGAAATCTGAAAAGTGGTGGTGTATCTATTAAAGAAATCGAACCTATAATTTAAAACCTTCCTAAGTGAATCCACTAGTGAAATCTTTTAAGTATTTAAGGAAGAAATTACGCCAAATATTTTCCTATATGCACAAATATTTTCATAATATGGAAAGAGGAAGGATGTCTCAAGTCATTTATAAATCTAAGAGTATCTTAATATCAAGGACATTCCATGGAAGAATATTGCAGGCCACTGTCAACCATCAACATATGGGCAATCCTCCTAAGCAAATTATTAGGAAACCCAATCTAGAGATACCTATATGAACCAGTAATAAACATATAAAAATAGGGCTGGAGAGATGGCTCAGTGGTTAAGAGCACCGACTGCTCTTTCAAAGGTCCTGAGTTCAAATCCCAGCAACCA
>NW_022196904.1:102293903-102331941 GCF_008632895.1 Mastomys coucha | reverse complement strand
TGACTTCCTCTTCTGGAGAGTCTGAAGACAGATATATTGTATACATATAATAAATAAATTAAAAAAAATGTATTTAAAAAAACATATAAAAATGAATTTTTATGTCATATATTTTTATAAATTAGAACCACTCTCTACCTAAGTCTAGCAAAAGAGGCACCACGGCACTCTGTCACAAACCACAAACCACTGAGAACAATTAACTAAGGCCCAATTACTCAGGGCTGGGGATGTAATTCAGTGGAAGAGCATTTGTCTTATTATGTACAAGATCCTAGGTTGAATCTCCAGTACTTCAAAAATGAACAAAACTTCTAATTATGTACAGATTGCCATACAAAGCATTTAAAATATCATTTTTCTCCTAAATGCAATTAATTCAATTGCAATTAATATCCCAGAACATATATGAGTCCTTGCAGAAATTGACTAGATGATTTAAATTTATAATAAAAAGTATGAAATCACACATTACACATATAAAATAAAACTCCTATTCTGAAGGGTAGCATAGCTCCTTATAAAGCTACAGTAATTCATACCATGTTGAATTTATTACAAAAAATAGACAAATAGATCAAAAGAATAGGATGAAGACCCAGGTAGACATACAAAAAAAATGTAAATATTTGCTATGAAAGATTTTACTGTGGTCAATTAAAAATAGGTCAATTAAATTTAATATGTATATGTATTTTGATCTCTAACTGCATATAAAATAAATTCCAAGTGGCCTGATGCTATGTCTACATGCAGCAAGTAACTCTTTAAAGTTTACAGGAGGACATATTTTTATTATTTTTGAGAACGGCAACATGTTTGATTAGTTGAACTAAAGTTAAAAAAATATATAGGTCACAATAGGACAATGAAGATAAAAGGCCTAGAGAAGGTATTTATAAGTTGTGAAACCCGGAAGCAACGATTAAGATATCCTAGAGCATGCCCTGGGAGAGTGTGGTGGAGAGAGGCTAGTACTGAACACATCCCAAGCCAGGTGGTCAAGTGTAGGCTAAGATGCAGATAGTAGGATCCCAGAGAAGCTCCAAGACTCAGTTCTCAATGTGGGCAGTGGACTGCTCTTCCTGAGGAAGCACAGAGCTGAAAGGAGGCAAAGGAAAAATGGATCACTGGATGTGGTAACTCGGATGACCTTGGCAAAAACAAGATGAGCAGTGCTCAAGGGAGCTACCTTTCAATGATTAAGAAATATTTTATCTGGGTTAGAGAAAAGCAATTAATGCAGGTACTGAACACCTTTCACAATGAAGAAGAGCTGAATAGACAAGGAGTGCCCAGAATCTGGTTTCTACTTTGAAAGAGTTTTATTAGATGGATACATGGGCATTGTTATGGGGTCAGGAGTGAGACCTCCTCAACTGAACCTTATTATCAGTTTCACAGGAGTTGAGAAAGACCATCAATTCTGGCTGGTGAGATGGCTCAGTAGATAAGAGTACCTCCCACTCAAGCCTTATGATTTGAATTTGAGTCCTTAGAACCCACACAAAAGTCAGATACAATAGCTTGAGCATCTGTAATCCGGGGCCACCTACGGGAAATGGAGGTAGAAGAAAGGTGAATCTCCAAAGGCGTATGCAGCTGTGGAGACCCTGCCTTAAACAAGGTGAAAAGCTGGGGACTGACCCCCAAAGGTTGTCTTCTGATCCCCACACACAAGCTATGGACACCACCACCCCTGGACCGCAGTTTTTGTTTTTGTTTTTAAAGAACGTATTTTATTGAATATTATTATCTGAAACATGTAAGTTTCAGAAATTCCCATTGAGGCTTTCATGTGTCACACTCTGAGTATCAATGTCATAGTGTCATGACACACATTAAGAATACTTATAAACAAGTGTATGGGCAAGGTGTGCTATCACACACATTTAGTCCCATTACTCAGGAGAGAGAGGCAAGGCTGATTTCTGAGTTCTAGGCCAGCCTGGTCCACAGAGTGAGTTCCAGGACAGCCAATGCTACACAGATAAACCCTGTCTTGAAGAACAAAACAAAACAACAACAAAAATCAGTGTATGGTTTCCAGCATTTATGCCCAGATTGTGTGCTCCATGCCTTCCTGAAGTGTGTTACAAGTAATCCATTATAAAGAACAGTTAAGCTCCAAATTTAACTATAGGAATTCAAGAGATCTAAAACAGTCAATCCAAAATGATCACTGAAAGAAGACTAGATCTGTAGAACTCAAGCTTGTCCACTTTCACGTGCTGGATATTGAACCCAAAGTCTTGCATATGCTAGACAAGCTCTCTACCACTAACTATAGCACAGCCCCACCCTTGACAGTTTTAAAACTTACTAAAATACTATGGTGATAAAGATTTTATGATAGTGGTGTAAAGTGACATTATAATGAAGGCAGGGGTCAGTAAAGTAGATCTGAATCCCAAAATTAACCTTCATATTTTACAGTCAATATATTTTCTTAGAAATATTTTGGGAGGGGCTGGAGAGATGGCTCAGTAGTTAAGAGCAATTACTGCTCTTCTGAAGGTCCTGAGTTCAAATCCCAGCAACCACATGGTGACTCACAACCATCCATAATAAGATCTGGTGCCCTCTTCTGGTGTGTCTGAAGACAGCTACAGTCTACTTACATATAATAATAAATAAATCTTTAAAAAAGAAAAGAAAAGAAACATTTTTGGAGTTACTTGTTCTATATGTGTATTTTCCGTGTGTGTGTGTGTGTGTGTGTGTGTGTGTGTGTGTGTGTGTTGCTCCAGAGTTGAGTAGATGGCATTAGGTCCTCTGGAACTGAGGTTACTGATGGCTGGAAGCCACTATGTGAGTGCTGGAAACCAAATCTGGGTCCTCAGTGCCTAACTGCTGAGCCACCTCTAATTCTTAGTCAATATATTTGTACCAAGTCAAACTGGTTGGAAAAGAGTAGTCTTTTCAACTAATGGTGCTGTGATACCATGTGAAAAAAAATGAATTCTGAATACCACTTATGTTGGATAAGAGACTAGACTCTATAATGGATGAAGGATTCTTTCCATTCTATCATAAAAGGAAGGACAAATAACTCTTAAAATATAGGCAAAGGATCTAAATAATCATTTCTCCTTAAGAACATGAAAGATGTCAACAAAATAATAGACTATGTGAAGTGACCAATAGGTGACTGGTCAAGACAAAGAAATCCACAGTCTAGAATAATCTCCAGTGTCCCCTTCTGTTATCAAGGAGTCTGGGAAACCTTTCTCTAGAACACAAGCCCAGAACTGGCTGATGGGACTAAGAGCAAGACAGAGGATTGCTGCTGAGAACAGGGAATTGATTTCATGTCTAAATGCAGGAGCAAAGGTGACTAAAACCATAATACCTAACAGCTCTGGTGTGACCTGAATTGTCCCTGGAGTGAGGGTCAGGGTGGTGGTGAATCTTTTCTAAATCATCTTACTTCCTGGGAGCAGTTTCTGCAGCCAGCTCTGGGCACATGCTCCTGTGCAGCCCAACAGCTCCTATGCTAAAGTTCTCCCTGCTCTATCTCATCTGGTATAGGAGTATCTAGGGAAAGTCTCACAAGCAGTCAGAATCACCTGGGGAAAACGTCTCACCATCCCGTCTTCAGGACAACTGCCAGGCCCACTTTACATAGTCCTTTAGAGTGCCTCAAGAGAGATACATTACCTATGTTTGCCCTTCTGGCTTAAAGATATATTCATTTCCACCTAAATTCTCTCTAACTGCTATTCCTGTTTCCTAGGGTTCTCTTCTGCATCCAAGACCTTGTTTTAGACATTGTTCTGTGAGAATCTTAAGGGACAGAAAACAACCTTGCTTTCTCAGTTAATTAAATTAACTTTTGCACAAGCTATGTGCAATGTTTAACAACAATCGAAGCTGGTCTAGTTAAAAAGCTAACTGTCCAGGTTGTCTCAAGCGAATTGATACATGCAGGTTTCTATTATCAGGTGCCAGTAGTGAAACATTTTTATTTAATTTTTTTTCCTGTGTCAGATTGAATCCTGTGCCAAGGTCAGTGATAAGTCTGTTATCAGTCATTCTTCCCAGCTTCCTTATCTTTCTTTATCTGGAGCTTATTGGCTCCCAGAGAAATAGCGTCTGCCACAGTCACTGCTAAGGACAAGCTCCAGACCTGATCTTTTCAGCCCACGAATGGCCACAGAATCACATAGTCTTAGACCTTGTTATAGACAGAACTTGACTGTGTTCATCAGTCACGGCAACCTTTGACTTAGATACCCAAACCACATCCCTCGTGAGTCTGCCCGCATTCGAGCAGCCTCCTTAACCCCTGGGCATGCACTACATTGGATAGTTTTCTACCCAAACATTTCTATCATGTAAGCCGTCATTTCTCCACTTTTCCACTGGCCTTCTCCACTTTTTCCCAATCAAAATCCCACATGATTTGGATTTTTACTCCTCCAATATTTCAACCTTGGTTTAAAAAATGTGTTTATCATTTGACAAGGTCATACACAACAGGTGATGAACTTTGATCATATCTACCACCTCTCTTAGCCTCTCCCATCCCTTGGGTCTCCTTCTTCCCATCACTTCCCAGATCTGCTTTACTCTCATGTCTCTTTTTTTTTTTTCTATTTACTATAACCTGTTGAGTTTAATCATGATTTGATAGCATGTGTGTGGGCCTCGAGTTATTTACTGGATCATGAGCAACTTAATAGTGATCATATCCTTAAAGAAAAAAGACTTTCTTCTTACATTAGCCATTAATTGCCAATAGTGCCTCACCTAGGGGCAGTGATTTTGACAGCTCAGCCATGAGCAGGTCTTATGCAGACAACTCCAACGGCTGAGAGTTCACAGGTACAGCTGCCGTGTCAAGTCCAGAGCACAGTGTTTCACAGTACTGTCACTTCCCATCCTCATCTCCCATGATGCTCCCTGAGTCCTCAGTCTCTCATTCTCAGCACGTTCACTAGATGTGAGTCTAATCTAGATGTGGTTTTCACTGACTGCTGTCCACTACAAAAAGAAAACTCTCTGACCAAGGCTGGTCAGCGGTGCTGATGGGAATAAACATAAATACGTAGAAGGCAGTTTAACAATGTGCTCATTTAGCAAACCAGCTGTTCAACCTAGGTGCTAAGACCTCTGAGCCACAAGATTTGACAGGTTTACAGTATCAGGTATGAATTCCCTGTTAATTAATTAGCTTACGAAAGTAGTGGGTTTCCATAAAGCTTTCCATACATCCTTCGTTATGGTTACCATTCCCCACCCCTGCTCTCCTCTGTCTTCTTGCATAGTTCTACTGCCATGTCACGTGTTCTACTCTGACCTTCCCTCATTCTGTCCTCTTCCCCTCCCCCACCTCATGGTCTCTTTCTAGCTTCCTGATCTCTACCAATGTAATAACTAAAAGCTAGAATCCACATAGAAGAGGAGCACATGTACATTTGCTTGTGAATCTGGGTTGCCTCGTGTAATATAACATTTTCCAGTTCCAACCATTTTGTTGTTTTCCCTCCATTTTAGTTATTTATTTATTTGGTGTGTGGGGGGTCAGAGGTCAGCTTTCAGGTGTTCATTCTCTTACTATTTTGGTTCCAGAGACTAAGCTTAGGTCATTAGTCCTGGCAGCAAAAGCTGCATCACCAGCCCAGCTCCACCCATTTCCCTGGGAGTTTCATAATCATTTTTCTTTACAGATAAATGAAATACTATTTTGTATGCACCACATTCTTATCTATTCATCAGTTTACAGACATCTGGGCTCATTCCACTTTTAGCTAATTGTGAATTGATTAACAATACATACAGATATGCAAATATCTCTATAGAAGAGAACAGTCTTTCAGATTATGATTAGATGTGGTGTAACTGGAGCCCAACTTTTTTTCTTTTTTCTTTTTTCTACACTGTCTTTCCTAATAGTCTCAACCATATATTAAAGGTTCTGGGTGTTTGAACCCAATCTTCACATCATAAGAAATAGCATATCAGATAGTCTCAAGGATTGACCATGCTGTTAATCCCATATCTCACTCAATTTAATTCTCCATAACACTCCACTCCACTTAGTTCAGTCTAAATGGCATTGCTAGTGTCCTGATTAATAATTAGCATCAAATTGTTTCTCTTTAGAAGGAGAAAAATGACGTGAAGTGGCACTGCGCACGTGACCTGAGCATGTTTGTAAATGATACCTCAAAAAGTTTAGGACTGAGCAGGGCGGTGGTGGCGCATGCCTTTAATCCCAGCACTTGGGAGGCAGAGGCAGGCGGATCTCTGAGTTTGAGGCCAACCTGGTCTACAGAGTGAGTTCCAGAAAAGCCAGGGTTATACAGAGAAACCCTGTCTCAAAACAAAACAAAACAAAACAAAACAAAACAAAACAAAAAGTTTAGGAATTCAGAGAAGTCTGGGGAAACAGCATGGCAGAAATTCTCTTCCCTTCCAGATAACTGTCCTGTCAGGTTCAAATGACTCTTGTTTAGAATTCCCAAGGAAAGACATCTGAGCCTGACTCATCCCCTCAGCTCACATAAGTCAAGGACAAGGAAAAGTTGAAAACAGGCATATGGATAATGCTAGCCTAGCAACTCCAGTGAAGTCTCAGCAGAAAAAGGTCAGGCAAATACGTTTTGCCACAAGACCATACTTTTTGTCACACCTTTGCCTTTGAGGCTGACAAGGGGAGGATGGCTAACCCCCTGTGGAGGAAGCTTTAAGAATCCTTTTGCCGGGTGGTGGTGGAGCACGCCTTTAATCCCAGCACTTGGGAGGCAGAGGCAGGCGGATTTCTAAATTGGAGGCCAGCCTGGTCTACAGAGTGAGCTCCAGGACAGCCAGGGCTACACAGAGAAATCCTGTCTTGAAAAACAAACAAATAAACAAACAAACAAAAGAATCCTTTTATTGAGACATGAAAATTAAATATGTAAATGGAAGCTGGGGAGATGGTTCTATGGGTACCACTCACTGGGTAAGCACAAGAACCTGAGTTCAGATCCTAGAACTCATGTAAAGATGGATGTTATTATAGCACAATTGTGTTACCCCAGCACTCCTGCAGAGGAGGGAGAGGAGGAGGTGGGGAAAGAGGAGGGAGAAGAGGAGGGAGAGGAGAAAGAAAAGGAGGAGGAGAAAGAGACAGAAGGATCCTTAAAAGCTCATGTACCAACTATCCTGGTCTACCTGGGAGGAGGAACAAGAGATGTCATGGAAGGTGAGGACCAACACCCCAGGTTGTTCTCTGATCTCCACATTATGGAGCATATACGCCCCTGTCTCCTACCCTTTAAAAGTCAAAACTAGGATTTATTATTGTAGCCTAATAGTATGACTGAGGAGGAGCATCAAGTGACAGAGTTGCAGTATTGGGGGTAATGCTGATGCAGGAAGCTACAGATATGACTGAAGATGGAACATGTGCAATGAGAGGGCAGCATGTTCCCACTTTCTCTCGGGTGATGTGTTAGGCATAGAGAACCATGACCAAGTCTAGTGGACGATACAAATATGAAGATTCCAAGACAGGGACATATCAGAGAGAATCTGCAAACTCAAATAGAAAGTGTTACACATGATTATGATCCAGCTGTGACTGGCTGTTATACCAAGTAAAGAGACCTTTGACCTCCTGGGCCCACCCTAAGAGAAATCCAATGTGCAGGGGAAAAGATTCCAAGACAGAATTTTCTGGAAGAATCTTCCTGTTTCCTTAACCTTATTCTGCTGACTGGTTCTAATTATTTCCTATTATTGATGTCATAATTAAATTTCTTATTTAAAAATTTCTTCGTTCATTTTCAGAAAACATAAATGCAAAAAGTGAATACAGAAACTCTCAGAATAACTCTTTGGAGTTAATTACTTTTAGTCACATGTGACATCTAAAGAGTTTTCTCCTAATAAATATGAAGACACTTATGTATGCATATTTATGGGGTCTAGTAAGATAATTTAATACAATATGTATAACATTATCCATTCACTCAGCAATGGACACCTTGACTGATCTCACAGCTTGGCTATTGTAATCTGTCAAACATTTGTCAAAAAAAGACACAAAAGTGGTTAGTGCATGTATTTTTTTTTTAATGTTCAATCCTTTTTATCAGAAAAATACAAATCAAAACCATTAGGAGATACTGCCTTACCCCAGTTAGAATGGATAGTATCAAAATGACCAAACCAAAGAGTAAAATGTTACTGGGGCTAAAGGGCAAGAGAAACTCAAAAATTCTTTGTTGCATGGAGATCAGGTCTCACACAGTACATAATTTTGTGAGCTGCAGTCTTGAAGAACTGGTTTAAAACAAAACAAATTAAAAAAAAAACAAGCAAACAAACTATGAACCAGGTTTACTATAGTTACAGCAAAGACTCTGCTGCTGTTTGAAATACCTAAGTAATCTGGACTGAGTTCTTTTAAAGGCTCCGAGAACTGTGAACCCAGAGGTTTTTAAGCTCAATTCTGAGAGCAACAAATAAAGTCTCCTTAAACCACTAGGTTTTAAGAGCTGTGTCATGAAACTCAGCTCTCTGCATTCTTCCAGTGTTCATAACTTTTACAGAGCTCCTAAAGACAAGGCCGAAAGAGCAACAGAGCAGAGGGTCATGGAGACCAGGAAACCACTGCTCTGACTCCTTGCGGTGAGAGTACGAGTACCGAGTGCTGCTTCCTCTCAAGCCTGTCCTTCTTTGCTTGCTACTATCTTCTGAGCGCTGTAAACAGCTTCTATTGCCCCTCACTCCCACCCTCCAATTTAATTCTTTGCCTAGTCCAAGACAATCTGTTTTAGATTCCCTTCGAGGGGTGATGAGAAAGCTCTGGAAGCCCTGGGCATGTTAACCCAGTTCCCGGGCCAGATTGCCCTGGCAGCTGCTTGGCAGGAAGTAGGATGGCAGGGTAGTAACTACCTGGCATGATTGGTAGAGCTAAAGTTGCCCTGGGGCCTCTCCGTTCTGCTCTGTTGTTTACTGTGTGAACAAGAACGACTTGTCAATGGGAGAGCTACTTATCTTCTATTATTTCCTCATTTGATAAGTACAGTGGCTTAGATATAACTTACTTTATCAAGTTGTTCCGGACGCTTACACGAATTTTCAGAAGTCATTAGAGTAGGGCTTAGTGATGCTTAGTGAGCACTCAGTTTTAAGGGTCACCTATTTATATTACCCTAGGGACTCTTCATCTAACATTCTTCCCACTCACTAAGGACTTTTCTCTCAAACCCTCTGTCTTCTCCTCCCTTAGTCACATTCTAACCACGAGCATATTTGTGTTTCAACATAAAAGACAAAGGACATTTGATGTGACACAGGCCTTAAGACAGTGAGACTCCAGTTGTAGGTTGTGGTAACATTGAGAACCTGCCTCCCACAAAACCATTCTCAAAGCCAAGTCTTCTACAGCAGTTGGATGAAGGGCCTTCTCTTTAATAGTGACAAAATCCAATGTTAGCCTACCTTATTAAAATTTCTAATGGGGGCCTAGAAGGTAAGGGTACTTGCCACCAAGACTGAAGACCTGTTCAATCCATAGGACTCATAAGGCGAAAGGTGAGAGCCGACTCCCACAAGCTGCTCTTTGACCTTCATAAGTGCAACAGCACACCCCCAGCCTCTGAAAGAATGTTTGAAAACAATCCCAGGAGGAGCTGCAGAGATGCTTCAGCAGTTAAGAACTTAATTCCAGCACCCACGTTGAGTGGCTCACAACTACCTGTAACTCTAGTTCCAGAGAATCTAACACCCTCTTTTGGCCTCTGCAGCCAAAAGGCACTTGTACACACAAGCATACACATATAAACATAAATGCCTTAAAAATAATTTTAAAAAAAAAACTCAGGAATCATGTTTCAGTGTGTCAAAAATTAGAATTTACAGTTTGATATTTCAGAAATGCTGTCCAAATTTTTTTTTAAAGGAGGTCTTACTGTACAGATGACCTTGTTGACCTAGAACTCACTATGGGATCCAGGCTGACTTCAATCAAATGCATAGGACTCTCCTTGCCTTAGCCTCCCAAGCACAGCGATTCCATGCATAAGCCATCACACCTGACCTTTGGAAGGCTTTCTGTGATATCTCAGGCATCACTGACATTTGGATCCTTCACACACAAAGACAAGCAATAGTGTTGTTCCAGTTCTAGAAAGAGAAGCAACAGTGTTGTTCCAGTTCTAGAAAGCATTCTTCAAAATCAAAGTGTAGCTCACACTGTAGTTCTTGATCAAGATCAAAGCTCTAGGAAGAAGAGATACCATTCTAGGTCTTGTTATAGGGTATACTGAAGATCTCACAGTAGGGATGATATTTATTGCAGAGATTATCACTGAAATTACAGGCATAATAGAGGAATAAGGTGACTTGTACTGGCTGGTTTTGTGTGTCAACTTGACACAGGCTGGAGTTATCACAGAAAGGATCTTCAGTTGGGGAAGTACCTCCATGAGGTCCAGCGTGGGGCATTTTCTCAATTACTGATCAAGGGGGTAGGGCCCCTTGTGGGTGGTACCATCCCTGGGCTGGAGGTCTTGGGTTCTATAAGAGAGCAGGCTGAGCAAGCCAGGGGAAGCAAGCCAGTAAGGAACATCCCTCCATGGCCTCTGCATCAGCTCCTACTTCCTGACCTGCTTGAGTTCCAGTCCTGACTTCCTTTGGTGATGAACAGCCATGTGGAAGTAAGCCAAATAAACCCTTTCCTCCCCAACTTGCTTCTTGGTCATGATGTTGTGCAGGAATAGAAACCCTAAGACAGTGGCTTTGTGCAGACAGAGCAAGGAGGAGGAGGAGGAGGAGAGAGAGAAGAATAAGAGAGAGAGAGAAAGAGAGAGAGAAAGAGAGAGAGAAAGAGAAAAAGAGAGAGAGAAAGAAAAAGAGAGAGAGAGAGAGGGAGAGAGGGAGATTATGTGGTGGTTTGAATGAGAATGGCCCCTGTAGGCTCATAGTTTGAATGCTTATTCATCAGGGCACTATTTGGGAAGGATCTAGAGGTGTGGTTTATTGGAGTAGGTGTAGCTTTGTTAGAGAACGTATTTCACTGGGGTGTGCTTTGAGCTTCAGAAACCCCATGTCAAACTCTGTCCCCTCATTTCTCTCTATGTCTCTGTATCAGACTGTACCACTCAACAAGTTCTCTAGCACCCTGCCTGCTGCCGTATGTCCCACCTTAATAATAGACTAAGCCTCTGAAATGGTAAGCTAGTCCACACCTAAATGTTTTTCTTATAAAAGTTGCCTTGGTGTCTTATGGTATCTCTTCACAGCAATAAAACAGTGACTTAGACAGAAATGGTACCAGGGAGTCGTGCGTTGCTGTGATAGGTCTGACCATGATGCTTGTTGGAGGAATATGGAAGACTGGGACTCTGAACTAGAAAATCAGTTGGGTCCTTTAAGTAATGGCTTACTGGCCCATTGTAGTGGTTACATGGAAGACAATGCTAACAGTGATTTGAACTGTGGGGAACCCAGCTTAAAAAGTTTCAGAGGGGAAGAATATTAGAAAGTGGCCTAGAGACAATTCTTGTATCATATTTGTGACAAGTGTGGTTGCTTTTGCCCTTGTCCTAAAAATCTGGCTGAGACTAAATTGAAGAGTTTTGGATTAGCAGTACATTGTCAGAGGACATTTCAAGGCTGCCTAGTACTAACTGTGTCATATGGTTATTGGTGGTAACTCTTATGCAGATCTGTAATGAAAAGGAGAAAGTTGGACAAAGAGAAATACAAAATGTACAGTTTGTGGGGGAAAGGGGCACTTAGAAGTATAATAAAGCCAAGTTCAGTGTTCAAGGAGATAAAAGTTTAAAGGAAAGTCTGATGTTAAATCCAATAAGCTTCCAACTCCTGAAAAAGAGCTAAAGGACCGCTTAAACAGTGAAGGAGACCACCAACAGCAGAAAGCTGAATCAATTGTAATTGAAAGAGAGGACCATGTTCCAGCCCTATCAAGCAGCAGAACTTGGCAGCTTTGATCACTTGGTTCTGGCTTTAGAGTCAAGGATACAAGAAGGGAGTTGTAGAATCTCCTTTCATGGCTAAGTAGAACTGCTGAGGTCAGATGTGTATTAGAGATATCCCTGCATGAAAGCCCAGAGAGGTCATGGTGTGACACTAGAAAGGTGAGACCTGGATTGGACTGGAGATATCAAGATGTTGAAGTTGCCAGAGACTTGGGATACCTGCCAAGAAGAGCAACTAACAGGAAGTAGAACCAGCCCAAGAGAGAAAAGTAGGTTGCAGTCAACAAAGCTGAAAGGAGTTGGAGAGCACTTTGATATCAGACATGGAGATGCAGAATTTGGTTTGTCTTATTGGTTTTCAGTCTTGCTTTAGTACAGTATTTTTTCAATAGACTCCATTTCCTCCCTTTTGGAATGGTAACGTCTCTCCTGTGCCATTGTATACTGGAAGCACATGATATGCTTTTTGGTTTTGATTTTACAGAGGGCTATGGTTAAGAGATTGCCATGAGTCTCCAAGACTTTGAGTTTGGACTTTTAAACAGTATTGAGACTATGATAGATTATAGGGACTTTTGAAGCTGGATTGTGTTGTGGGAATTGGGAAAATGAATCCACCCATCAAACTTTCCTACCGGCCCACATTCTTGAGCCGGTATTGACTGGCACCACCAAGTCCAGGAGGGCTCTTATTATTCTCTTCCAGCTATTAAAACCATCTCGTTCACATGCAACTCTTTACACACCCCCACAATCATTCATCTAAATAGCACCTAAGACCTGGTAAGTAAAGCATGACTCTTAAGGCCTTAATATCCAATCAGATTTATATAATAACAAAAACACAATTTACAAGATGCCAATACAATAATTTCAGGACCAAATAATAAAGACAATATTCTAACTCAATTAATCTATTTTGTAAAAACCTTTGCTTGGTTGTATAACCTTGTGGGGTCTGGCTCACTCTTATCATGTGCCTTCATGATCCCCTCTCTCCTGTTGCTCCTGACCTTTTTCCTCCTCCAACTTTCGCTCCACCTCTCTATTCCTGTCCAATCACAGGCCTGTCCCTGCCTTAATGTGATTGGACAGAGAAAATGCTGCAGCAGGACTGAATGCGGTTTTTGTTTTGTTTTGCTTTTTTTTTGTTTGTGGGTTTATTTTTTGCATTATGACATAGATGCAAGCCTATGGGAGCCAGGGTGTAGAGTGTGGTAGTTTGAATAAGAATGGGCCCCATAGGCTTGTATATTTGAATGGTTAGTCACCAGGGCATGGCATTATTTGAGAAGGATTAGGAGATATGGCCTTGTTGGAGGAAGTATGTCAATGAGGGCTTTGAGGTTTCAAAAAGCCCATGCCAGCCAGGCCCAGTTTCTCTCTCTCTGTCTCTCTCTCTCTCTGTCTCTGTCTCTGTCTCTCTCTGTCTCTCTCTGTCTCTCTGTCTCTCTCTGTGTCTCTCTGTCTCTGTCTCCGTCTCTGTTCTCTCTCTCTTTCTTTCTCTCTCTCTCTCTCTCTCTCTCTCTCTCTCTCTCTCTCTCTCTCTCTCTTTCTCTCTCTCTCTCTCTCTCTCTCCAGATGAGGCAGGAGCTCTCAACTACCTCTCCAGCTCCATGTCTTCCATGCCTATTGCCATGTCCACCCCCCCCCACACACACATGATGAAAATGGACTAAGCCTCTGAAACTGTAATCAAGCCCTCAATTAAATGCATTCTCTTGTAAGAACTGCCTTGATGTCTCATGGTGTCTCTTCACAGCAATAAAACAGTAACTAATACAGGGTATTGTAAAGAAGGAAGAAGTAGATTACAAGATGACTGCAGACTCTTGTCCAAGGTCATTTGTGTTCCAGGAGTCTAAAAATATGTTTCTTCTAAGATCCTGGAGCAGATCTTCCTGATACAGAGAATTTCCCAGATCTCCAAGTTCATCATCTTCTGGCTTGTCCTCAGATGGTAAATTTGTCCAAAAGAGGAGGTCTCAGGAAAAACAAAGCTAAGGGGAACCTTGAAAAGAGTTCTGTGAAAGTAAATTATAGAAGGAAATGAAAGACACATTTGAGCATGCTCCTTGTGAACCTATGAATGCCCTTAACAAATCAGACACATCTGATGACATTTAACATGGTCTTTTAGTTCTCCTCCTTATCCTTCATTTATTGTTACACAACCCAGTTAGAGTCCATTTTGCCCATATACCTCTGTGATCAGTGCAGTTCACTCTACAAGCAAATGCCTCTTCTTAGTGGTCATATGTCATTCAACATAGACCTGAAAGGACTGGGTCTAGAAAGGAGTGCTGGAAATGGATCAAGTCAACACAGTCCCTCCTAGAGGAGATGAAATCATCATATAATTTCATGATGCCTTATGGTGACAAATCACACTGCAAAATACTCAGAGAAGTGAGCCAGTCTTCATATTATCTGATGAAAGTGATCAGGAATTTGACATCTGGAAAACTTCTTGAAAGGGCCATGGAGAGTCTACAGTATTCCTACTTGACATGGGTAATATCAGAGATAAAAAACTTCCAAAGGAACAGAGAGCTGAGAAAAAGAGGGAGAAGGAAGAATAGAGAGAAATAGAGGAGAGAAGAATGGAAATTCTAGATTGCTTCCATGATAAAGAATCTGAGAAAACAAGTGTAATAATTAAGAAGAGAATGGTGAAAAAGAGGAGAGAGAGAAGGATAGACAGATCAGTTCTCACAATCACAGTGAAAACTCGGCTACTGTATCTCACAGAATATTAAGACAAAAACATCCAATACAAATACAAAATTTTACTGGAAAGCTAGAGTAGATAGATTTGGAGAAGAAAGGGATTTATGAACTGAAAGAGACAAGATAGGGAATAGAAAAGACACTAGAAGAAGAAACACAAAGGCCAAGAGATTCCCATAAAAGCACAAGCTGCCACTGTTGCACTCGCTTGCCACCAATGCTTGATGATAAAGCTCTGTTGCTGAAGACACCATTCTTTTTGACCACAGGACATGGAGACATTAAGTTGCTACTGACCTCAGAACTTCTTCCCTACTGCTAGCTTTCACAGCATCTCAAGGCGCTATGCAGGCTGCTGGGATGGGGTATCAACACTTCAACTCAGCTGTGAACCATGTGAGCATGCTACAGCAATCATCATGGCAAGATAAGCCCATAGATGAAATGGTGACATGAATATTACGGGAATAACAGACCACTCTCTGGATTTAGGCCTATTCTACAGGAGAAAATATGTGACTGGTGCTGTAAGTATGGCCAAGAACCCATAGCTGAAGAGCTCGTAGGCCCCAGATAGGTAAAACTAACTAAATGAACATAGCATCAAACTACCCTCTAACTTAGTGTCACTACAATCAAATATTAATGTGTAGCTATCATACATCATCAAAGAAGTTTCTCCTGCAATGTATAGCAGTTAATGCAGAAGCTTACAACTGGCTTAGGTGCAAAGAATAAATGTCTATGGAGTGCTCAGCCAAGTGGCATATCTACACCATAATTTCTTACCCCAAGGCTCAGGGAACAGCATGGTAGGTAGGGTGGAAAGACTGTAAGAGCCAGAGGTTATGGAGTACTAGTCTGAAATAATGTCTTCTGAGCATGACATGCATGGATGAATTCTCATCTGTACAAGATTCAGTGAAGCACAGGGTACAATACCAAAGGACTGGATACAGCAGTCTTCTTAGGGCCTAGTCTGAAGAGATGCACGATCTATATACTTATGGACAGAAAGTAAAAGCTATAGGCTGCTTTTGTGTGAGAGGGGAAGAATACAATTTTTAGATTAATAGTTCAGCATATCTGCTTAAAGATATTTAAAGAAAATAATAAATGTAATTAAATACAGGGTGAAGGAAAGGAATAAATATATCTGAGCAGGAACTTTTTCGTTGTTTTACCTTTTGTTTGTTTTGTTTATTTTTTTAAGACAGGGTTTCTCTGTGTAGACCTGGCTGTCCTGGAACTCACTATGTAGACCAGGCTGGACTTGGACATAGAGACATGTGCCTGTTCCTGCCTCCTGAATGCTGGAATCAAAGGCATGTGCCTTCACCACCCAGCTCTGAGTAAGGCTTCTTAATGTGTAACTTTTTAGATCTTTGAACCAAGCAAATGTATTACTTTTTCAAAGGTCATTAAGCTGGGATTGGGATGTAGCTCAGTTGTTAAAGTGCTTGCCTAGCACATGTGAAGCCCCAGGTTCAATTCCCATTACCAAGACACGGTGGTTCATGCTGATGTTCAGTGATAGAGGCAGGAAGGGCAGACCCTCAAGATTATGCTCAGCTACACAGCCAGTCTGAAGCTAGTCCATAATATGTGAGATGATATCTTAAACTAAAGCTTGAACTAAAGATGGCTTAAAGATTAAGAGCTCCTTTGTTTTGCAAGGATCCCATTTGGGTTCCCAAGGGGCTCACAACTGCCTGTAAATCCATCTCTAGGCTATCTAATGCCCTCTCTGGCTGCCATGTGCACTTGTCACAAACCTACAAATAATTTTTAAAATGTTTTTTAAAGCCATCACGTTAAATTTGTAAAATGTTGCCTGCCGGATCCAGGCAGCAATTCCAGCCTGTTCCTACACCTCGGTCTCATACTTTGACGCTCATCTCTTTCCCTTGCTACATTCACTTACACTTATCCTTTCATTGGCACAGTACAATGAGTTTTCTACCTGCATTATGTAATGTAGTTCTTCTTACCTTATGGCCCAGTGACCTCAGCGTTGCTAAATCTGACAATGATGTTCTTACATCATACCTCAACAACATGTGGCAAGTTGCACCTTCCCTTCTTCTTCCTCCTCTACCTGAATGTTAAATAGTGGATCTCCCTCAAAACTGTAGTAAACATATTGTTTTTTTTAACAATTTGCTCCAAATACATTCAACAAAGAACTACAGATTTAGTTGATAACAATGACATCTACACTTGGATTTTCCCCAAACCCTTTACAAAAGAGGCGTCCAATACCTGGCAGCTCCCTCTGACCAAGCACAGTGTGTAGATACGAACTCAACTGCTGAGCTTCTAGCAGTCCAAATTCTGGAGAGTTGTGAGGGATAGATCTGGAAGGAGCCCATAACAAGGAGCTGTGTTATGGATATTTTCTTTCAGTGTGTTATGCACCTGCTCATTTTCTTTTTGGTCTCTTTATAATAGATTTTTTAGAAAAGTTTTATCAATGCTAACATTTTTTCTTTTATGTTTAGTGTTCTTTATCGTAAAGATTGAAATTTAATCTTATTATGTGTAGTGAATATATAAGTTCATCTGTGATGGACAGTCATTATAGCTAACTAGACTGAATCAGGATGTAATCAAGTTTCTCTCACCTTGGGCCCCAGTCTAGGAACAGCCATACTGATCCCAGGGCAGTAGCGTTGTCATGTCTTCTTGCCAACAGGTGCAGGGTTGCCAATACTACAGGACCCCTGAGTATACCTATAAGGATATTTACAGAGACTTAGATGAAGGAGGAATGCTCACTCTAAATGTGGGTTTCACTATTCGGGGGGCTGGGGACCGATGCTATAAAAGGGACAAAGGGGAATGTGAACTAGATGCCAGCATCTGCGCTTTGCTCTCTGTGGACACGGTGTGGCCGGCTGTCTTATTCTCCTGACATCACAGCTAGAGAGAGCCACTCCCACCACCATGCCCATCCCCACCATGACTGTGAGCTAAGATAAACCCTTTCTTCCTTGAGTTACTTTTCATGGGTGTTTTTGTCACAGCAACAAAATAAGTAATAAACCACCAAACAGAATCCCCAATTTCCGAAATACTAAAAAAAGAGCATGCACCTCAGAATTGAGAAAATAAGTCCTTCTTTTGGCTTCTTATAGCCTCTAACATAATACATGTGTATCACACACAGGGAGTAACAGACAGAGAGCTTTTGAAGTTTAGAGATGCTGAGCAATTTAAGCACGATTCCAGTTGAACAGGGACAGTTTGACCCGTAAGGCCACTTTCCTATTCATAAACTATGTTGCCCAGCAACCTATGGAGCTAAATCTATCTCCATTCAAAGATCTTCAGTTCAGCTTGCACAGGTTCAAATTCATCTGATTCTGAGAATCCACACAAACTGAAAACTCATTGTGAGGCCAGACTTTACACTAAGTGGAGGCCAGCGGGTAAGACGGCTCAGTAGGTAAAGGTGCCTACTGCCAAGCCTAACCACCTGAGTTCAGTTCAGAGAACCCACACTGTGGAAGGAAAGAACTGACTCTCAAAAGTTGTTCTATGAGCACCACATTGTTGCACTTAATGTGCTCACCCGCACTAAGTAAACAAATAAGTAAATGTAGTTTAGCTAAGCAATAAAATATCAGCTTCACTGTAAAACCAGGTGCTGTCTTCATGAACTTGAATTGAAAACTTCAATTCTACTTTACTAGACACAAGAATGCGGGTGTTATTGTGGATGAAAGAACGGAGATTTAGAGGATCTAAACAGAGATCTGGAATACTCTTGACTGCAAGGAACAGGACATTACGCTCAAGGTATTCTACCTTAAGCAAACTCATTTTCCCATGTACCAAATCTACAGATCGCTCTGTGCGCTCTATGCACATGGGACCTTCTTTAAATTCTGGGATGCAAGGGCACAGGATTGTTTCAGATGAAAAGGTTCTGTGGCAAAAAATAAATTCACTCAGAGTTAAACCGAAGGGAAATGTATTCTGCCTTTGGGGCAGCACACCTGCGGGGCAGGTAAGGACTCCGAAATTCTCTTACTTCTTTACTCACCAGTAGTTGCCTTAAACATGGAGAGGCTGGTACGGTTCCAGGGGCCCAAGCAAGCAGGGCAAAGGAAGGAAGAGAACATTCTGTTTACCTATCAATTTTAACAATCAAAGTTGTTCAGAAGTTCCCTAGATGGTATCTTGTCACGTTCTGTTGCCAGGGTTGGCCCAATGATATGTTGAGTAGTAGGAAATGGACAGAGATTGGCACATCTGATGAATCACTGTGTTCACAACATCAATATATCACAAAGGAGCTACAGATATGCTCTATAACTTGCAGAACTTTCCTCACCCTCAAGCTGTCGTAAACGAACTGAAGATCTGCTCCATTTCCTAACTAGACCTTTCTGTTTAGTTTTTGTTTTTGGTGTTGTTGCCAGGGACATCTTTCAGATCTACTTGAATGGGGATGTGGAAATACTAGTTTGCACTATTTCTAGAGGATGAGATTAGCCGTAATCAAGCATCAGGCTTATTGAATGTTTAATATTTTTACTTGGCAGGTGAATGAGTGTAGGTGTGCACCTGCCAAGGCAGTGTAAAGGTGAGAGGACAACTGTCAGGAGTCAGCTCTTTCTTCCTACATCAGTTTTTTTGTTTGTTTCTTTTAGAAATATTGAATGCTTATTTTATTTGTTATTATTGTGTATGTGATATGTATGTGCATGGACATGGAGTGGGCACACATGGGTGCTCACCCATGTGTGGAGGTAAGAGAACAGCTTTGTGGAGTTGGTTCTTTCCTTCTGCCTTACGCTGGTTCTAAGAACTGAACTCAGGTTGGGCTTCTGCAGTGTACTGGCTGGTTTTGTGTGTCAACTTGACACAGGCTGGAGTTATCACAGAGAAGGCAGTTTCAGTTGCGGAAGTGCCTCCATGAGATCCAGCTGTGGGGCATTTTCTCAATTGCCCCTTGTGGGTGGTGCCATCCCTGGGCTGGAAGTCTTGGGTTCTATAAGAGAGCAGGCTGAGCAAGCCAGGAGAAGCAAGCCAGTAAGAAACATCTCTCCATGGCCTCTGTGTCAGCTCCTGCTTCCTGACCTGCCTGAGTTCCAGTCCTGACTTCCTCTGGTGATGAACAGCCATGTGGAAGTGTAAGCTCAATAAACCCTTTCCTCCTCAACTTGCTTCTTGGTCATGATGTTTGTGCAGGAATAGAAACCCTGACTAAGTCATGCAGCAAACATCTTTATCCACTGATCTTGCCAGCTATGCTTGTTTTGCCTCTGCTGCTGTGAGAGAAAAACCAGACAAAGCAATGTGGGTTTATTTTAGCTCAAAATGGGCAATAAAGGGTTAATTTTAGCTCACAATTCCAGGTTATAGTGCATCTTTTTGTTTTGTTTTGTTTTTTGTTTTTGTTTTTTGTTTTTTGAGACAGGGTTTCTCTGTGTAGCCCTGGCTGTCCTGGAACTCACTTTGTAGACCAGGCTGGCCTCGAACTCAGAAATCCGCCTGCCTCTGCTTCTCAAGTGCTAGGATTAAAGGCGTGTGCCACCACTGCCTGGCTATAGTCCATCTTTATAGAGAATTCAAGGCAGGAACTTGAAGCATATAGTTACATCACATTCAGGAACAGAGATAAGTGAATGTATGCATACTTAGTACTTGACTAACATTCTCTACTCTTATATAGTCCAGGTCCCCAAAACAGGGAGTAATGCTTACTGCTTTCTCATCAATGAGGCAATCAAGATAATCATCTGCACACATTACCTATAGGTCAACCTGATGTAGACAATAAAAACGTCATGGAGACTTTTCACAGATGTGTTTGAATGAAAAATGTCTTCCATAGGCTTATGTGTTTGAATACTTGGTCCCCAGTTGGCAGTGCTGTTGGGGAGGTTATGAAACATTTAGGAGGTAGAAATTTCCAGAAGAAGTACATCATGGAGGCAGGCTTTGGGATTTATAGCATTGCCCTACTACCTGCTTGTTTTCTCAGCTTCCTATGTGTGGTTAAGATGTGATCATCCAGCTTCCTGTTCCAGCCACCTACTGCCATAACTTCTCTGCCATTATGGACTCTCCCTCTGGAACCATAAGTCAAAATAAACTCTTTCTTCTATAAGTTGGTTTTTAGTTATGGTATTTCATCACAGCAACAAAAAAGTAACTAATACGCCAGTGGATTTTAGGCCCTGTCAACTTGACAATTAAAACTGAACATCACATCATCCCTCTACTTTTTTTGAGGAAGGATCTTTCTCAGTTCTACCACTTCACTGCTTACTGTATCTGATGCAAAGATATGGAGTACATAAGATCAAGATGATAGATAAATGCAAAGACATGGGGTACATATGGTCAAGATAATAAAGATCAAAGTGCACCGAAGGCTTCAGGTATATGATAGCAACTCATAAGGTTTGAACCTGGGAGACAAAGTTAGACTTAGATTGCAGAGGGTCACTGTACCATATAGGAAGTTTAACTTTTTTTAAGATTTATTTATTTCATGTATGTGAGTACACTGTCGCTGTCTTCAGACACACCAGAAGAGGGCATCAGATCCCCACTACAGATAGTTGTGAGCCACCATGTGGTTGCTGGGAATTGAACTCAGGACCTCCAGAAGAGCAGTCAGTGCTCTTAACCGCTGAGCCATCTCTCCAGCCCAAAGTTTAACTTTTTAAAAAGGTGTTTCTAAAGTAAAAAACATCTTCTACTTTATTAATTTTACGTACTTTGGTGTTTTGCCTGCATGTGAGAGAATGTCAGATTCCCTGGAACTGGAGTTACAGAGTTCTGAGTTACCATGTGGGTGCTGGGAAGTGAGCCCGGCTCCCTTGGAAGAGTAGCCAGTGCTCTTAACCACTGAGCAATCTCTACAGCCAGGAAGTTTGACTTTTTAATGTCTCTGTTCCATTGTTTGCAAAGTTTTAAGAAGGTAACTCCAGAGCTGATGAAGAAGCCACAGTGGAATAAGTGAGTCACTTGTAAAAACTGTTCACCCAGATACAGTGAGGATGGGGTACAAGAAGACAGAATGAAGGAGAATTGTGAGGACCCCAAGCTGCATACTCCCACCTCCACGAACTCCAACACACTTTCTCTGTCACAGTAAACTGTACCCTCTCAATCCCTCTGAAGAGCCTTCAAGCTAGAAGAACTCTACCATACCACTGGCAAAGAATGAGTTTCCTGGAACTGACTCAAAAAGGGCACACTTGCCATTGTGAAATATTGTGGAGCAGCAGAAAGATGAAGTTTTTAAAGGTTCCCTGCTAAGTGAGTAGCCATGGACGCCCCATTCATGGGAGTGTCATTAGATTATACACAAAATCTTAGCCAGAAGAATACCTCTAGGCTATGAGGGAGAAACTTAGACTTGAAACTGTACAATATTCAATAATGCAAAAATGTATCAAAGCCGGGCTCTAGGGAAAAATAGACTCATGTTCTAAGCAGTGTGCAAGACAGCAGTAAAGTTGAGGCTAACTTTGGCAACCCAATTCATGAAAACAGGATCAGTATCTGAGATCCAGCCTTGTAAAGTACTTCCTTGGAGATGGGGCCAGCATACAAAGCCAACTCTTATGCGACTGCCCATCTATGACTTGATCTTGCAAAAATCAAAAAGGTGTGATGGGCATCTGGAATACTGAGAAGAAAATTAAAGAGAACTGAGACTCATATCAGCAAGTAGTTGGGACTATAGTCAGACTCTGTACCCCCCCCTTCCCCCTTAACATGCATTCCTCCATTGGCTTCTTCATTCGTTGGCTATTTAATAGCCAATGCCAATTGTGGAAATCAACAGCAACAGCAAACATACAAGCTCTGGGAGATTAAGTAACACACCACTGGATGATGAATGTATCATGGAAGAAGTCAAACAAGGAAAAAAATATCCTTAGAATTAAATGTAAATCAAAGCATACTAAAACTCGTGGGACACAAGGAAAGCAGTCCTAAGAGGATATGCAAAGCCATGGATGCCTGTGTTTAAAACATCAGGGTGCTCTCAAATAATTAACCGACTGATACACTTTAGGGCCTTCGACAAAGAAGAACAAGTCAAATCCAAACCAACTGATGGAAATAAATAATTACGGTCAGAATGGAAGTTAATAAAGTTAAAACAATACAAAGTAACAAAGAGTTGGTTCTTTCAAAAGTTCAATAAAAATGGCAAAGCCTTCGTCAAACTAACCAAAAGAAAGAGGACACAAATTAATAAAATTAGAGATGAAAAGAGAGACATTTATAGTGAATACCAAGGAAATTCAGAAAATTTTCTAGCATACACAAGGTCCCAGGTTTATTACCCAACAATCACACACATAAATACAATGTAAAAATAAATCCACAACATCTGCTGATTTAAAGATTTCAACAAAATCCATAGTGCCTACAACTGAATTTACAGGTGCCTGTGACATTTTGCAAATTGACTTTGTAGTCACATATATTGCCTAATAAATACTATGGCTTTCCAATGTCCCTGTTACATCAAGAAGGAATACAGTCACAAAATAAGGTGTCTTGTACACACTTATTATGCCAAATACCTGAGCCATTATAGTATTACAAGATATTTTCATTATCTTGAAAGAATAGTATTCATTTACTGGTAAAAAAAATAATGTATTCTAAAATTACAGAGTTCCCAGGAAGATCCAAAGGAAAATCTAGTTTGTAGGAAAAATCCTCCTACAAAATAAACAGAACACAAGCAATCCCTGCCTGTCTTCTTAAATGTAACTCTGAATCTTTCATGGTATTAATTGGGCCTTACACAAATTAACTGTTCCAAGATAGAAGCAGAGTTGTAGAAACTAATTGATACTACTGGTTTAACTTGTTTGACAGGGCTTAAGAAATTTTACTATGAAGCACCTGTTAAAAATGAACAATTATTTAAAACATTAGATAAGCCAAAGAACTCACCCTTACCACGATATCAAAACTTACAACTGAAAATAATGTGCAGAAACAACACATAGACCAGCTGTGGTAACACATGCCTGTAATCCCTGCATGGGAGATGCTAAGACAGGAGGATTGCACATAAGTTTGAGACCAGTCTTCTGGTCTAGGAACTTAGTTTATGGCTATATAGCAAGACTCTGACTCAGAAAGATGAAAATAATAATAATAATATGTATACATTGATATAAACTAAAGAAGAGATTCTCCTACATTCTATGAGTCAAATACAAAGACCGCTTTTTGGTTTGATGCTACATGACTATGTGCACATGGAGGCACATCATAAAACAATTTCTGAAAATATTTCTAGTGATGTGAAAATTTTTGACATTAACTAGACGACAAAAATTAAAATTTAATAAGAAAATGTTCATGACCCAGACACGCAGGAACTCCATGGGTTCCTTCTAGGCCAGTGCCCTGAGCAGACCTTGGGCACAAACTCCTCAGCCAGTCTCACAACACCCACAGTAAGCTCCACTACCAGGCACTCTAACAAGCCCAGGATGATAGGATTAGAGGTGAGGAGGACACATCTGTCCCAACACTGGGAGCAACTGGGACCAGTGGGGACCAGGTACACTGGAACTCTGCCAGTCCAGTGGCACAGGTTCCTTCTGGTCTGCCTGGGCTGGTGCCCTGAGCAGACCTTGGGCACAAACTCCAGAGCAAGTCTCACAATACCTAGAGAAAGCTCTATTCCCAGGTGATCTAACAGGTCCAGGATCACAGGATCACAGGATCCCAGAGTCACCGGATCTGAGAGACAGCTTGACTCTGAGGAGTTCTGACACAACCAGGTTCACAAGAAGGACAGGCTCAAATCAGATATAGCCAGGGCAGGTAGCACTAGAGATAACCAGATGCCAGGAGGCAAGCATAAGAAAATAAATAACACAAACCAAGGTTACCTGGCATCATCAGAATCCAATTCTTCCACCTGGACACGCTATCACACCAGAAAAGCAAGATTCAGATCTAAAATCACTTCTCATGATGATGATAGAGGACTTTAAGAAGATAAATAACTCCCTCAAAGAAATACAGGAGAACTCGGGTAAACAGCTAGAAGCCCTTAAAGAGGAAACACAAAAATCCCTTAAAGAACTACAGGACAACACAACCAAACAGGTAAAGGAAATGAACAAAACCATCCAGGATCTAAAAATGGAACTAGAAACAATAAAGAAATCACAAAGGGAGACAACCCTGGAGATGCAAAACCTAGGAAAGAGATCAGGAGTCATAGATGTAAGCATAACCAACAGAATACAAGAGATAGGAGAGAAAATCTCAGGGGCAAAAGAAACCATAGAAAATATTGACACAACAGTCAAAGAAAATGCAAAAAGCAAAAAGCTCCTAACCCAAAACATCCAGGAAATACAGGATCCATTGAGAAGTCCAAACCTAAGGATAACAGGTATAAAAGAGAGTGAAGATTCCCAACTTAAAGGGCCAGTAAATATCTTCAACAAAACTATAGAAGAAAACTTCCCTAACTTAAAGAAAGAGATGCCCATGAACATACAAGAAGCCTACAGAACTCCAAATAGACTGGACCAGAAAAGAAATTCCTCCGGTCATATAATAATAAAAACACCAAATGCACTAAACAAAGAAAGAATTTTAAAAGCAGTAAAGGAAAAAGGTCAAGTAGCATATAAAGGGAGGCCTATCAGAATTACACCAGACTTCTCTCATCAGAGACTATGAAAGCTAGAAGATCCTGGGCAGATGTCATACAGACCCTAAGAGAACACAAATGCCAGCCCAGGCTACTATACCCAGCAAAACTCTCAATTACCATAGATGGAGAAAACAAGATATTCCACAACAAAATCAAATTTACACAATATCTTCCCATAAATCTAGCCCTACAAAGGATAAATAGATGGAAAACGCCAACATAAGGAGCAAAACTACACCCTAGAAGAAGCAAGAAAGTAATCTTTCAACAAACCCACACAAACATAATTCCACCTCTAACAACAAAAATAACAGGAAGAATTACTTTTCCTTAATATCTTTTAATATAAAAATTAATATTACCAATGTATCCTAATCGATTGCAGTTCAAAAATATAAGAAATTAGAAAATTTGTTGGCTGTCATTCAGTGGTCTCTCTAATTTGATAATTGGAGAAATAGGTCAAATATTGTACAATCCATATATACTTTCTGCTTGTTTGGACATGACAGTGTCTTGCTGTGTACCACATAATGGTCTTGAAATCATGCTTCTCCTATCTCAGCCTCTCTATTAGTAGGATTGTTTATTTCATGTTTTTACACTATACTATGGTTTTCAGAACAGCTTACATATTTCAAAATTATTTATACAGCCAAAAGAAATGTAGACAATCAATTTGGGAGGTGGCTTGTAAGAGAACAACAAAGAGTGAGACTGAATGCTTTGCTTTATATTTATAATTATTGTATCAATTTTGAAGAAGAGGACTTTATAAGTTACTCTTTTTCTGAGATGAATGCTTTTCAAAATCATCACAGCCTATGAACCATATTCTTACCCTCACCTAATGTCTGTGCCACCCTCCAAGCAGAACCATTGTTCATTGAAACAGTTGGTGAATGACTTCATGGATAGACCATCTTAATACACATACCATTTCTTAAATGAATGTAGCCTGCTCCCTAAGAGCTGAGAATGAAGACAATCACTCAAGTCAAATAGCTTTGACTATAGCAGGAAATCTGTATCCAACAATCGTGCCTACATTTAATTCCTTGGAGCAGCAGAACTGTCAACTCTTAGCTTAGCTACTATGGAGATAAAGTCCTTGGTGATGTGAGGGTCATTGAAGAACAGCCTTATTACAATGAAAGCCAATGTCTAAAAATTGTTCTCATTTTGAGCTTGTACCACAGTAAGAGCCAAGATTTTAAACTCTACTAAAAACAAAACAAACGAACAAACAAACAAAAAGACTTTATTTATGATCATTTAAAAAAACTAATATGATATATTATTTTAAAATATCATAGTTAATGTTTGGATTTATTTAAAATTTATATTGAGAAAAACATATATATTTCAATATTGCTGTAGATAAGCATCTATATAAGTCTGTTCAATTGATTGTTGTTTTAGACCAAACAACTCTGATAATACTCATTTTTATTGTTACAATATTTTATGAATTTTAAAGAATATGATAAAATTTAAAAAAATGAAAGGTTAAAAAATAAGAAAATGTTCTCTCTTTTTAAACTAAAGATTTTGAAGTAGAGAACGAAACCTAACATTGCAATATGGACTGAGTGGTAAACTATTCAGGGTCAAGAATGTTTGGGTTGCAGTGCTGGAAGGGCTGCCCTGTGGTTGGAGTTGGAATAAGAATGGCACCTAGAGGCCTGTGTGTTTGAATGCTTAGTCATTAGGGAGTGGTGCTGTTTGAGAAAGATTAAGAGGTGTGGCCTTGTTCGAGGAAGTGTGCCTCTGGATGTGGGCCTTGTGGTTTCAGAAGCCCGAAGTAGGCCCAGTGTTGCCCTGCCTGTGAATCAGGATGTAATCAAGAGTTGTCTTGGCCATGTTGTCTCTTCACAGCAACAGAACAGTGAGTAAGCAGTGGTCAAGAGCACCTACTTCTCTAATAGAGGACCAACTTTAGTTCCCAGGACTCATGTTGGATGGCTCACAAAAAAAGCCTGTAACTCCAGATCCAGGGGGGTCAACAATCTCTTTTGGGTTCTGTAGGCACCTGTACTCATATGCACATACCCACACATAGACATAACATATACACATAATTAAAAATAAAAAAAATAAATCCAGATTTTAAAAAATGCTTCAGGTTGTTTCTCAGTGGAACAGAAGACTTTCTATTGAGAAAATCTAACTTTCTCCAATGCTTTCTCTTTAAAACTCCATTCCAAGATATGGAGTAGCCATGTTCATTAATTCTTCCTGTTCACCACTTTACACCTGGTGTAACCGTACTAGCTGGGACCTTGCAGTATCACACACATGAAATTACCTTAACCATTTTTCTCCAAAAGGACAGGGGAGCACTGGACAGGCAATGAGGCCTAACAGAACATTCTTTTTGTTTTGTTTTGTTTTTTTAAGACAAGGCTTCTCTTTGTAGCCCTGGCTGTCCTGGAACTCACTCTAGACCAGGCTGGCCTCGAACTCACAGAGACCCCTCCACCTGCTTTTGCCTCCAGAGTGCTGGGATTAAAGGCATGAACCACCATACCTGATTCAACAGAAGATTCATAATGTAGCTCTGCAAGAGTTTTATTGTCCTACTGAAACTTCCTGGACTCAAACACTCAATGGCTCTATCTTCATCAATGTTCATCAATGTGATTCAACCAATGTAGGCCAATTATTAGTTTACTTGTCACATTCTTCACTTGCAAAAAGTCATATGACAAGGTAATTGTCCCATAGAAGTAATAAAATCACTGCTGGACGGGTCATAAAGAAGGCAGACATCAAATGCTCTGACTGCAGAGGATAAATGGAAAACAATTCAACTGAGTGTCTGATTTTAGACATTTGGGTCTATTAGTGGCTCCTCTTTGGTATCAAACAATAAGATGTCTTTTCTGTTATTACTATCCTACAGTGACAAGGCAACCCAGCCCTTTTCCATTGCTCCCTTGGTTTCCTTCCTTTTGTGTTATAATTATTTTACACGTTTATAGTTAACAGTGTAATTCTCAACTTTATCTCTGATTTTTAAAGATTTATTTATTTTCTGTGCACTGCTGTTTTGCCTATATGTATGTCTGTGTGAGGGTGCCAGATCCTCTGGAACTATAGTTACACACAGTTGTGAGCTGCCATGTGGGTGTTAGGAATTGAACCTTGGTCCTCTGGAAGTGCAGCCAGTGATCTTATGCACTGAGCCAATTCTCCAACCCCATTTCTGCTCCCAATCAAATTTCAATTTGATTTAAAAATCAAATTGAAAAAAAAAAAAGGATAAAAGCCCCTGCAAGCCTCACAGTTATGTAACATTTACTTTTTTATTTGAGAGACCTGTTTTCAAATACCAGCTCTGATGCATCATTCCAGCATCCAGAAAACAATGCACTCTTGAGAATGTTTGTTAAATTCCATTCAACCCAAACATATTCTTTATTACACAATCTACTCACTGTGTCAAACACAAAAAGTCAAGGGCATTTAAATGAAGAAAGCATCAAAACAGTCCTTTTATTTGTCATCTCTTCCAGAAGGTTCCCTTTTGTCCACTTGGTGGCAGCATTGCCCGAGTCACTAACAAGAAGCCACACCAGGACACTCCCTTGTCTTTTCCAAAGGACCATCTCTGAGAACCAGAACACTTTCAAATTCAAAGACAAAGAGAGATAGAACAAAGCAAAGAGAGACGACATCAGTCACAAGTCCAGGAGCACCTTTCACTTCTATCAACTCACTCTTTGAAACTATTTTTTTAGTCTTTTTTTTTTTTAAAGAGAAATTATCAATTCTCTTGTGCTAGAGATTTAAAACTAGAAGACACCCTGTCAGTCAACTAAGGATTCATTATTGATGACAAAGAGGTTAAGCCAAGCAGAAGACACACTTGAAAAGGTAAACATGTAATTGCCATGTTCCTAAGATCCTAAAAAGTACTAGAGGAGAGAAATTCTAAGTTTAAAAAAAGTATATTTGGTGCTTTCGTTTCTGAGATAAACAGCTGCAAATTCCAACTCAGAGGACTGAAGTACAGAGTCAAGGACTGATTCCAACACTGATGGGACTTCCAAACCCTGTTATTTGTTGGATCTCTCACTCATACACCTCAGCTTCTTCATTCCAGTTAAGTTTGGGGTGGCATGCTTGAAAGCCAGCCCTAACGAGAGATCCTCAACATCTATCAACTAACTGTAATTTGAGAAGTTCTGAAAATTACACAGTCCTTAGACTAGTACCGTTGTTAAACACAGAATATTTCATCCATTTTTTTTCTCCTAAGAGCTTCTAGGTATAGCTGTTTAGGTTTTGGATCCTTTTTGAATTATTATGTGCAGTCCTGGGGATAGAACATGGGCCCTGTGTGTGCCGGGCTCACAGTCTACATTGAACTCTATCTCTAGTCACTGAGTTAAATGTTATATGTGGTTAAAGTACAGATTCCGCTGTTTAGTTAGTTAGTTAGCTGCTAACATGGCTTTATTTTGAAGCAGGTTTTTCTATGTAGTTCAAGCTGGCCTTGTACTCAGCCACCCAATACTAGGTATGTACCACCACACCTATTAGTAGAACAACTAATTTTTATTGAGCACTTATGGTGTGCTAAGCACAGTTTTATGATGTTAAATAAATTCTTCTATTTGAATGTTTATAGTTTCGTTTCTTCCAAGTTAGCTACAGAGGTGGCATGAAGCATCCATTTGCAAAGTTTAATGAAGACCCATTGAGGAATACCCAAGTAAGTAAGGAATAGACTAAGAAGCTGAAGTGGCTCAGCACATAAAGCACTTGCAGCCAAAGCTGACAACCTGAATTTAATTCCTGGGACTTACGTGGCAGAAGCAGAGAACAAACTCATGTAAGTTGTCCTTTGACCTCCATGTGTACACCATTCCTTGTGAACACACATACACACACACAGCTATTCAATTAAAAAATAGTAAACAGAATTGTTTTCACTCATGAAATTGTCCATAGTCACAAATGCCATGTACTTCTGGCTGTAGACACAGTGATACATACATTCTTTGCCTTTCACTATGTTTCAGTGCCTCTATTTGATGACCTAAACTACAGTAGTGTCATCTTCATGTTTCCTAGCTGTGTATGGAACTATATTTTTGGTGCTGTTTCTTATTAAAATGTGACATTTCTTTTCTTCTCCTTGTTGTATCTCCTGTCTGTTTATAAACACTGGTTTAGCTACACTACTCTTATGGGATATGACTTAGAATATTACAGGAGACATCTATGCACATATTTCCATGCACATGTGCAACATTCTTCAGCATATATACCCAGACATTAAATTTTCGACAGATGTGTTTAATTTTCAGAAGCAATGTTCAACTGTTCACAATGCTACTGAGCAAGTCTTCCTTGTACCAGCAGTTGATAAGGTTCCTTCTCCATCTCTGTACCTCCACATTCTAAAACGTTGTAATTTCCCTCAAGTTTTGAGTGTTTATCACTAACTTACTAGGTTTTTTTGGTTCCACTCCTTGAGCGTCAGATAATTTGTGCTGATGGAATTTCATCCTTACCCAGCCAGCACTCTCCTACTGAGCTACATCTCTTGTCCCATGTCCTCATCTTAAAAGTACTTGTTTAAGTATGTTTGCCACATTTTAATGGCTTGTTTTCACAGTGAGATATTTTACACTCTGGCTCCTTTTCACTTTGTGTTTTTGCCTCTGTTGAAGCTCTGCATTGTGCAGTCATGAAGTCTCCTTTGTGTGACCAGTGCTTGTTTTATGAAACATTCTTCTGCTCTGGGATAATGAGAGTTTTCTTCTGTGCTCTCTGCCAGATCTCTACTTCCACCCTCAACATTTGATTCTTTGTGTTACCTGGATTGATTTCCACAGGAAGGATTGTTTCATTTTTATTTTTCTGCCATGGGCATAGTCTTTTGTTTTAGTCAGGTTTATTCTTTAATCTGCTTAATCCCCGGGTTGTATAGTTACTGTTTTTATCCACCTTGATTCTGGATTTCCTTGGTTGAAGTGATCATAGGTCACTTTCTTCTGAGTTCTCCTTAGTGAGTTTAAGCCCTTGGTGAATTTAAATGATAACAGACTAGCATAACTACTTTCAGCTCTGTTGGTACATTGTGAACATCCATCTCAGAGGTATTTACTAGGATTTTTGGGTTTTTTTTGTTTTTGTTTTGTTTTATTTTGTTTTGAGACAGGGTTTCTCTGTGTAGCCTTGGCTGCCCTGGAACTCACTCTGTAGACCAGGCTGGCCTCGAACTCAGAAATCTGCCTGCCTCTGCCTCCCAAGTGCTGGGATTAAAGGTGTGCGCCACCACCACCAGGCAGGATTTTTGTTTTTAAGAGGTTGCTGTATCTGAGTGAACCTTCAATGCTAACTAGAAAGAGCCCTTGTCAAACAACATTGTGACTAGACAAGACCACGGTCTCTGTAGGGACCTAGACCTCTCCCAGGCAAGGTACACTGTATGTTTGAGCAAGGCCTGGAACAACTTACACCTCTTGAATTGCAGACAAGAATGCAGCCACAAGTCAACAGGTGATATCTCCCCACTCTGTGGAGACAAGTCACCTTTGCATCACCTGTGAGTCCCACTTCATGAAAGTTGTAACAGAGAATGCATCAATTGCTTCCTTGATGCATCACAAAAATCACCCAAGCTTTTCAAAACACAAGGGACAAAGTAATGAGTAGCCTGCCATCTTTCTGCAGCCAACGTCGTTTCCCCCAAACACTATTTTTCAGTCTTTTAAAACAAAATTCTTGCTAGGTAGCTCAAGTGGGCCTCAAACTTGCAGTCTTCATACCTGTAGGGAACGCTTAAATGAGTGAAGTCTAGAGTGAATGTGTGTTGTTAACACGTGTATGACCATGTCAGGGACTCTAACACCTCTGCCCATGGGAATGGCAAAGCCTTACCTGGAGAGATACAAAAGGGATGGTAAAGCTTTCCTCAGGAATCTGAATGCAGTACAAATGAATGACCAGTGTATGGAAAGACGAGCAACTACAACTTCTTCCTCCCCTTGAACATTCACAGCCTGATACTGTTCAGCTACAGGGACCTTCTACCAAAATTAGCTAATACCTCCCCCTGTGCTGTACCTAATGAACATGCTGAGGTTCTGGGTTGCTGACGGTCGTAGGTGTGCCTCGACAGAGTGCTCACTCCTACCTGACCCCAACTTTTCTGGGACGGCCCCCCTCACTTTTCTATACATGTGTTTGTCCTTTCTTCAGTTCCTCACTGTCCCTAATAAGGGTTCCAAGGACTCAAGTCAACTGGTAGCTCCTGATTACAGGTTTGTCCCATCATGCATCATTTCCACTTTATCTTTTGAACATGGATATCCTGACATCATCTACCGCAAATACCATCATTCTCCATTGAACTGTCTGGGCAACTTCAAAAGATCATCCATGTCAGGGTGTACTTCTTAACAGTCTTCTGTTGTCTGAATGTCTACTTCATGCCAGCACTGTACTTATCTTGATGGTTAACAGCATTGGAGCAAATACTGAAATCACAAAATGGAAGTCCTCCAATTCTGTCCTTCATCAGCATTGCTTTGAATAGAGACTGTTGTTTTGCCTGGTTGCAAGTTCTTCCAGGAGAACCTTAGCAAGCATATGCTATACAAAAAACAAGCAAACAAACAAAAAAAAACCTACATGTGTATATTGTTTTGTCCTATTAAAAGGCCCAAGGTGATGTTGTGGTTTTATTCATTATATGATCATACTTTTTGGTATCTGTATGTTCCAGGTATCAGGGATGCAACATGGCTCTTGTTTCCTCACATGTAGGAAATGAGGATCGGAGAGGTTAGGCAATACTCTCCAACACTGTAGCAGATTCAGATACAGTTCTGTTAACTCCTGGTCTTGGTGTTTCACTACAAGGAGAGTGATATGCTGATTCTTGTGGTATAGTTCTCATACTGCCACTTCAGGTTCTGTCTGAACTTGGGAAATTGTAATGTTCCTAGGTAGAATGAGGAGAAGGATAAATACTGGATTCCACAGTCTCAGTTAGGTGGTAGATTTTTTAACCATTTATTCTTTTAAAATGTATAGACTTATTTTTAAATTGTGTGTGTGTGTGTGTGTGTGTGTGTGTGTGTGCGTGCATATGTGCATGTAGATGCCTGTGGAGGAAAGAGGTGATCGATTTCCTGGAGCTAGGGTTACAGAAGGTTGTAAGCTGCCATTTGACATGGGTGATGGGAATAAAACTCTGGTCCTCTGCAAGAGCAGTCCATGTTCTTAACTGTTGGGCCGTGAAAAGCAGTCTATGTTTTGGTTGAGTATTAACTTCCAGAGACCCAGTGAAAGATTCCACAAGGGACAGAACAGTGGAGACACGTTCCCAGACATAGATGTCCTCCAGCTCCATTAGCCTGTGCTATCTATCACGTAGACAATGATCCAAGCTCCCAGCATTCTGGCTGGGCACCACCCCCAGTCAGTCGACCACAGCCAGGTATGCCCCACCCCACAGACAGGTAGCCCAGCCCTCCCCTCTCCTCCTCCTCTTCTTCTTCTCCTCCTCCTCCTCCTCCTCCTCTTCCTCCTCCTCCTCCTCCTCCTCCTCCTCCTCTTCCTTCTCCTCCTTCTCCTTGTCCTTCTTCTTCTTCTTCTTCTCTCTTCCCTCAGCCTCTTACTCTTCCTATCTTTACTTTCTCCTCCTCCCTTCTCCCTCTCTCCATGTGGCCATGGCCGGCCTCTACTTTTCCTATCTCTTCTCTCTCCTTTCTATAATAAAACATCTTACAACCATGCATTACCTCCTTTTTCAACTAGACATGCCATGTTGGCCCAGGGTTTGCAGCCGTTAGACTGCACCTAACAAACCGGTAGCCACTTCCTTCCCCTGCCCCCTCTCTCCCTTTGGCCTCAGAGTGGACTGAGCTGCTCTGGGGTTTCCAATTCATTCTCGGCTCCTCCGTGGTATCCAGCATTGCCTGTGATCCTCAGGGGCTAGAATCTCCCAGAGGCCAAGGACCTCCGCCCCTATCCCCACAGCTGTCTCCCTCTGCTCCTCGCCCAGAATGGGATTGAGATGCCCACCCAGCAGGCAGAACAGAGAGCACAGACAGACACCGGAGTCCGAGGCCCAGAGTATAGGAACTCTGGCAGGATGTGTGTCATCCTCTCCAATCCCTTGGCAAATCCCTTCCTTTCCCACCACCTGGTACCCAGCGGTGTGGAGCATTGGAGCAGGCCACAGTTGTGGTAGCGAGCACTATGCCCGCCATTTTACCAGAGTCATCTCTCCAAACTTTCATCATTTATTCTTCAAACAATCATTTATAGAGAATTGTTTATTGGGCACCAGTAGTTACAATATAATCAAAACTAGACAATGTTGTGGATTCATGAAGTTCACCTTCATGTACAGAAGACATAGAATAAGAAATTTCTCTCTCTCCCTTCCTCCCTCTCTTTTTCTCAAACACACACACACACACACACACACACACACACACACACACACACACACGTCTCATGTATCCCAAGGTAACTGTGCAGGCAAGTCTAACACATTTGTGGATGGGCATGCCATGTTACAATGCCAAAAGGCCAGACATCCAACAGTAAATAATTACTTTAAAGAGAAGGAAAAATGCCCCATTATTAAGTGACCAGAAACAGCTGCCTTAGAAGGTGTCTTGAAAGCAGTAAAATTTAATCAAGATATAAACAACGAAAAGCTAATCCTCATCAAGAGGATTCTAAGTATAAATCAAAGTCCCCGACGCAGAACAGAACTGTGTATATCTATCCCTAGATCTGACAGAAAGCTGGTGTGACCTCAGTATCCTGACAGAAGGAGCAGATAAGCAAGAGCCAGCTTCCAGAATTTGAAAAGATTTATCCAAAGTACAACGGGCAGCCATCAAAAGATGTTAAGCTGAGGAGTGTAATGATTCAAGTTATAGTTCATATGGCGCACTCGGGCTGATGTATGCAGAATAGACCAAGTAGCAGAAAATTCACGTAGGAACTATTACCCCCAAATCAAATGTTTTACTGGGCAGACATCAGTGGAGATAACCAGACAAGTGAACAGAACATATATATATTTTGGAAGTGAAATTAACAGGTTGGCAGCCAAGTTTCCGGCTTCAATAACTCACTGACTGCTGGCGCCATTTGGCAGAAAAGGGAGACTGGGGGAGGACCAGAGAATGCACAGTTAAAGAAATCACTGAGAAGACTAACTACACAACTTAAACTTGGACATTCAATTGGCAGCGTCACTAGCATGGGATAGGAGGCAGGCTCTTCAGCAAAAAATAAAGATGAAGAGGAACACTCACTGTCAAGGGAAACCTGGCTGCCTGATTGTGAATGAATAAGCATCAGGTGAAGGCTGTTATTCGGAGGAGCACAGAAAGACAAGAACCAAGAGCAAATGTAGCTGCATAGCTAATATTTGCTAAGTGCTCACAAGGGTCATGTAAGGCTATTCTCATACATCAGGGGGCTGAAAGGTTGGTTCGGTGGTTAAGGATGTATCCTACCCTTGCAGAGAACCAAAATTTGGTTTCCAGCAGGCACCTCACAGCCATTTGAAATGATAGCCCCAGGGAACCAGACTCGTCGGACTCCTGTAGCACTGCAGACATGTACACACACACACACACACATGCACACGCACATGCACGTGCACACACACACAAATTGAAAAATAATAAAACCAATTATTTCAAAAATAAAAGGACATAATTTGAATAAAAAAGAAAGAAAGATATGGGTTGAAGTCCAGGACTTTGATCAGGTTGAATCTTGTTAGATAAGTTGTAAAGACTACATATAATAAGTCATGTAGGCACATTTGTACTGCACATTTGGGGAATGTTATAAGTGATCAAGTGAATGGTACTATGTAATACTGAACTACTGATAATTTGGAATAAACGTGGCTTCTCCTGCAGAGGCCAGATCTTGCACTGCTCAAGTAAAACTGATATGGGGGATAGTGGCATGTATTTACCGGGCTGGGCTCCCATGTGAGCAACATTCCTCAGAAACCTTGAGTCTCAGCAGATCTTTATTCTGATTATATGTCCAAATCTAATAGGCACTGCTTGGCTGCACTGGCTGATATTTCTCTGCCATTGAATCCTAATCATATCCACACCATCTGCACATCTTGTACCTTCCTTAAGAAGCCACTAGTCAGCATTAACCCGAAACCTCAGCAATATACAGCAGGGTTGATTTGTATTCTCTCCCATGTTATCACATAAAATTGCGGCGTCAACAAGATCAGAATTTTTTCATTGCTTCAACTGCCCTTTTTAGGACAACTCAAATTTTCTCAAGTACCCTGTACTTTTGTATTATCAAACGTTTGTTCCTATAAAGGGTCCTTTGGCCTAGGATCTTCTACCCACCTTTCTACTTACTATTATTTTTATTCTAGGTGCAAGTAAATATAAAATTTCATTTATCAACACAAGCTAGAATTCATCCCATCCTCACCTAAATTTCCATTTTACTCTATGTACAAATCAATATACTTACTCGACAAACAAATAATGACACTGGCTATCTAGACTCTTGTATGTCCTTGACAGAAGCTCAAATCCAAGCAGGTAACAGATCAAGACATGGAAAAACCTTGTCATTCCCACCACTGATCTGGACCACATAACCCTCCCACTCTTCGCCCAGAGAATCAACAGCTACTTCTATGGCTATGTATTTCTCTTAGAAAGTGCAAAGTTCACATTCATCATTCACTTCAATAAGTGTCTGACAGCTGGTGGCTAGGAAGGAATTAGACAACTTCATCTTGACAGAGCCAATTTCCCAGTATGTGTCACACACACACACACACACACACACACACACACACACACACACACACAAAGTTGTTTATTTGGGGGATGTAATCTCAAATAGCCCTGGCTAGACTCCAACTCACTAAGTAACCAAGAACAATCTTGAACCTCTTTTTAAAAGTGATTTTATTTTATGTATATAAGAGTTTGGTTTGCAAATGCACTAAACCAAGAACGAATTTTAAAAGCAGTAAGGGAAAAAAGTCAAGTAACATATAAAGGCAGGCCTATCAGAATTACAACAGATTTCTTACCAGAGACTATGAAAGCTAGAAGATCATGGGCAGATGTCATACAGACCCTACAAGAACACAAATGCCAGCCCAGACTACTATACCCAGCAAAACTTTCAATTACCATAGATGGAGAAAACAAGATATTCCATGAAAAAACAAAATTTACACAATATCTTTCCACAAATCCAGCCCTACAAAGGAGAATAGATGGAAAACTTCAACATAAGGAGCAAAACTACACCCTAGAAGAAGCAAGAAGGTAATCTTTCAACAAATCCACACAAACCTAATTCCACCTTTTACAACAACAACAAAAAAAAACAGGAATGGACAATTACTTTTCCTTAATATATTAATTTGAAAATTAATATTACCAATATATCCTAATCAATTGAAATCCAATAATATGAGGAATTGGAAATTTGTGGATGGTCATCCAATGCTCTCTCTAATTTGGTAATTGGAGAAATAGGTCCAACATTGTACAATCTATATACACTGTCAGCTTGTTTGTTCGGGACAGTGTCTTGCTGTGTACAACATGAGGGTCTTGAAATCATGCTTCTCCTATCTCAGCCTTTCTATTAGTAGTAGTGTTTATTTCATGTTTTTACACTATACTATGGT
>NW_022196904.1:102291105-102293163 GCF_008632895.1 Mastomys coucha | reverse complement strand
AAGGAATACGACAAAAAAGATATTGTAGGTATTGAAGGGGGGTCTATGGGAGGAGTGGTGGTACAAAAAGGGAACATGAATGTGATTCAATTCTATTTAATTAAAATATGTTTTTAAATGTTAACAAATTCAGATAAATTGAAATCATGTAACTTTTCACATCATAAGGCAATAAAAGTTAAAAAAAAAAAAAGAGTTTGGTTTGTATATATGAGTGTACACTATTGGAAAACCCTGCTATTAAGTCCACTGTGTCCAGATAGCTCTCCAAGCTTGGTGAAAAATGGTGGACTCCTTTTCTCAGTGGGTGTTGTGTTTTATAAAAAGAAAGAGAAGCCAGGAATATGTTTGGTGGTGGCAAGGTATGGTGTGGAGGAAGGGGGTGCCTCTTTGGGCCCATGCTGAGGCATCCTTTCCCTGTGAGGTACCAGCCACAAGATGGTATAGTATAGAATAGAGTTTTTTCAGGGTATGGGGAGGGGAGTTGAGGGGGTAGTAGAGACAGAGAAAGGCAGAGAAAGAGAGAAAAAGGGAACAGAGGAGTGGAGGCCGACCATGAGCATGTGGAGAAGGGAGAGGGCAATGGGGAGAGAGGGGACAAAGGGCAAGGGGAGAAGAGAGCAAGAGCAAGAGGGTGAGAGGAGGGGCAATCAGTCCCTTTTATGGTGAGTCAGGTGAGCCTAACCATTGCCAGGTAACTGTGGGGCAGAGCATAGACTAAATGCCAACAAGGGGGTCGGGGAGAGGAGGCTTCCCTTTCTCGGTCTAATCTTATTTGTAGTGTGTCTGAGCACAGATGACTGAAGAATGATCCTGTGCATGGCTCAGCACATAAGTACCACTCTAGCTAGCATCCTGCCCTGTATGATAATTAGATGCTGTGTTATGACCAATCAACTTTTCCCACCCATATGATAATTAGGTACTGAGTTATCACCAACTAGTCCTTTCCACCTGAACCCCTAAGAACCCTTACATACTCTACCCCTGGATCAATAAGATAGAGCTGTCACACTGAAGCTGTCTCTGGAAGTCCTTCCAGCATGCTCACTGCAGTCCAAAACCTGCTCACAGCTCCTGCTTCCTCTGCCCTTGAGGACCATTGGCCAACGACTCTACCCCCACCCCCAGGAGAAGGAAGACCCACAGTGAACCACTTTATCTGGAGCTGCATGAAAGGAGAGAAAATAAAAGAGAAAATTAGGCTAAACTGAACTGGGTTATTTAGCAAGACTATCTCAAAACCAAATCAGATTCAGCAACATGTTAGAATAACTGAAGACATTGAGAGAGGAGGCCTCAAGGATCAGAGGTGAGAAGTATTAGATTCCTGACAATTCATATGTCCTAAAATGGCAGTTTGGGCTCAATTCAAGCTGTACTATAGAAGGATTTCTGGTGCTTAGATAAAAGCCAGTGTACCTCTTGAACTTGGGAAACAGATTTTCTGTCCTCTAAAAGAAACAACTTCCCTTGCCTCTGGCAGAAAGAACATATAGCTCTTCATTGACGTACATCAGTGGGGTCTATCAGCATATCAAAGCCCATGCTAGCCTCCAGGCAGCTACAGTCCCTAGTCATAAGTACTCATCATACACTTCAAATACCCCTTGCTAGCATCCTGGGCCCTCTCACTCCCTCACATCTACCTCAAACTCCCAGGCCAGCCCTGTTCCAGATCACCAGGCTTCCCTCCTCTCAGCTACTCATCCTTCATATACCATGCTGTTCTCTGCTATCTTGCTTCACCAGCCCTGGCCATGTCCAGTCTGTTTATTTTCCTCTCCATTCTGGACTCTTCCAACACCTCTGGATATTTTTCTCTCCTTTATTCACAATAAAAAAACAAACAAACAAACAAACAAAAAACCCTCTCCCCTAATGTGATGGCCAGTTTGCAGTTTGTTTACTTAACCTCTTCACATACAAGTCTTATTAGGAAGTGCAACAGGTCAAACTTTTCTCTAGGAAGACCTGCAGAATCCCTCATCTAAGAAACTGTGAGCATGATTTAAAAGAAGAAGAAGAAGAAGAAGAAGAAGAAGAAGAAGAAGAAGA
>NW_022196904.1:102289728-102290544 GCF_008632895.1 Mastomys coucha | reverse complement strand
GCTCTGAGGGTACTAGTTAGTTCATATTGTTGTTCGTTCTAAGGGGCTGCAAACTCTTCAGCTCCTTGTGTCTTTTCTCTAGTTCCTTCACTGGGGACCCTGTACTCAGTTCAATGGATGGCTGTGAGCCTCTACTTCTGTATTAGTTGGGTACAGTCAGAATCTCTCAGGAGACAGCTATATCAGGTTCCTGTCAGCCAGCACTTGCTGACATCCACAATAGTGTCTAGATTTGATGACTAAATATGGGAAGGATTCCCAGGTGGAGCAGTTTCTGAATTGTCCTTCCTTTAGTCTCTGCTCCATAGTTAGTCTCTACAACTCCTTCCATGGGTGTTTTGTTCCCCCTTTTAAGAAGGAACGAAGTATCCACATTTTGGTCTTCCTTCTTCTTCAGTTTCTTGTGGTTTACGGTTTGTACTTTGTGTATTCCAATCATCTGGGCTAATATCCACTTATCAGAGAATGCATACCATGTGTGGTAAGGTTGTGGAGAAAGAGGAACACTCCTTCATTGCTGGTGGGACTGCAAGCTGGTATAACTGTCGGGGTCCTCTTCGTCCAGCAAGAAAGACGCAACGACACGAGCTCTTCCTTTTTGTAGTTTATTTCAGGACCCTTTTACAATGCTTCTCCCTCCTGCTCTCTCCTGCCTGCTTCTCCTCCTGCTCTAATCTTAATGCCTTCTGCCACTCCTGCCTCTCTCTGGAGCTTACTTAAGCTCCGGCTCCTGGCCCACCCTCGGCTGTTGAGTACTCCCAAGCTTAGCCAATCCCAATGGGTCATGTAGCAAAAGCAGATAGATCACCAGATGCA
>NW_022196904.1:102279698-102288694 GCF_008632895.1 Mastomys coucha | reverse complement strand
AATTCCCCCTTTTTGTTTTTGTAAAAGTTCTTTAAGAGTGCGATGTGCACACTCTATGATGTCCTGTCTTTGAGGATTATATGGCAGTCTATGGGAAACATGAACTTCTATCTGTTTACAAAATGACATAAAGGTTTGAGCTGTATAGGCAGGTCCATTATCTAATTTTAGCTGCTGGTGTTTTCCCCCAAGCAGCCCATGTCTCTAGGCAATGTGAGATGACATTGTATGTCTTTTCTCTACTCAAAGGTGTGGCATGAATGATCTCAGAACACGTATCTACAGATACATCAACATATTTTAAAGTTCTAAATTCAGAAACATGTGTCATCTATCTGTCAGATCTTAAGGGGAGACAAGCCCTGTGGATTGACACCCATGTCATGGGGATGATGATGGATTATACATTGAGGACAATCTAACACCACCTGTCGGGCATCAGCTCGAGACAGATGAAATTTTTGTTGTAATGTCTTAGCATTTATATGAAAATTTTGATGGAGCTGTTTAGCCATTTCCATAGAAGAACTCATGAAAATGTACTCTATCCTAGTCTATTGATCTACAATCTCACTTCCTCTACCCAAAGGTCCTGGTAACTCGGTATGAGCCCGAATATGTTGAGTAAAAATGGATTCTTTCTCTGCCAAATTAATTTCTGTAAATTCTCAAATAATGTACAAACGGTACTATTAATTTTTAATGGGGCCAGCGGTTTCAAGAATTTTAACAGCTTTAACAACATAAGCTGAATCAGACATCAAATTAAAAGCAAATTGTCAATTTTTAAAAACTTCAATTACTATTTTTAATTCAACTACTTGAGGAGAGCCCGGCGAGAATTGACATAACACGGGCTCTTGTTTCTCTACCAAATAGGTCTCACAGCCTGTTTTAGAATCATCAGTAAACACATTTGGGGCCCCAGTTATAGGGGCAGCTGACATAATCTTTGGAAAGATCACAGGATGCTCTCTAAAGAAGGATTGAGCATCTTGAAAAACTGGGCAGGCGAGTTGGAGTTCTGTCTTCACCCCTCACCAAACCTCTGGGTAAAAGGAGAGTCTTGGACCCCCACTGTTGATTGGATTATAGGGGTGAGGCACTAACAGTACGCAGCCTGGGGGGCCTTTTTCAGTCTCTGGCCTCCTTTTCTTCTGCTTCTTCCTAAGGGAGCTTTTCTCTATCCTCTCAATTAGATCTTGTAATTCCTTATCTGTATCAGACCAATCTATATCTGCGTTCTCCTTTCTTGATTTCATTGACCGCTCCTCTTTCAGCTGTTCCAGAGCTGTCTGCCCTTCTTCAACTGCCTTACAACACTTCTGATCTTTTAGGCAGCTCTCTTTAAATTGGGCTGACCCCTCTATCTCATACACCTTAGAACTAACAGGTCCAACTATAGACTGAGGATTTGTGCCAAACAATCGAATTGAAACATTTCTTCCCTTAAAGATACAATGTTGGTTCTGTTCTCTCTGCACTCCGCACTCTTCCTGGTAAAAGGCCATCCATTTAAGGAACATGGGTGAGGGGAACAGAGCCTTGACCATTTCCTTCCATTCTCTGAGGGTGAAAGCCTGGTAGGCAAAGCCCTCAAGGGTGGTCTCTACCCAGAGTGAATGAGGGCCATCCTCTGCCACTGCTTTCTTTAGTTCTCTAAGGTCTTGGGCTTCTCAGGGATACCAAGTTGTTGCCAGGATTAACATTAACCAGAAACAGGTGGCTAGTATCTCCCAAGCTGAATTCTCCCACCCCCGCATAGGGCTGCTTGTTGAAGGCAGCTCTTCTACAGCCTTAAAACAGTGCTGATCTTCTAAACAGCTCCTAAAGAGCTTCCACACAGGTCTTAACAGCTTTTGAAGAGTCAGAAAAATTGAGTTTGATAGTAACAGCTCTGGGAGACCCAGAAAAATTGAATACAAAGCGCCCATGGCTATTTTTGTTATTTTTACTTTTTTTGTTACTTTTCTTTTACTTTCAGTTCACTACAATTTATAGCCTCTACTTCTGAGGTCTTTATTGCCTCTACTTCCGAGGACCTTAATATATGAAGCCTCCTTCTGAGGACCTTAATATATGAAGCCTCCTTCCGAGGACCTTAATATATGAAGCCTCCTTCTGAGGACCTTATTGTCCCACTTACCTGGGAACTTACCAGCCGGCTTACCCTGACTGTAAAAGGTTCTGAGTCTCAAGAGGTTTTTCTTTTCTTTTTTCCCCGTACGGGCCACCAGTTGTCGGGGTCCTCTTCGTCCAGCAAGAAAGACGCAACGACATGAACTCTTCCTTTTTGTAGTTTATTTCAGGACCCTTTTACAATGTTTCTCTCTCCTGTTCTCTCCTGCCTGCTTCTCCTCCTGCTCTAATCTTATTGTCTTCTGCCGCTCCTGCCTCTCTCTGGAGCTTACTTAAGCTCCGGCTCCTGGCCCACCTTCGGCTGTTGAGTATTCCCAAGCTTAGCCAATCCCAATGGGCCATGTAGCAAAAGAAGATAGATCACCAGATGCAGAAGCAACCAATAGCAGTATTTTAGCCAAATAAGGGCTTTGTATACGAGGCCTCTTGCTCGGGGCTCGGCTCTCCACATATAACCACTCTGGAAATCAGCTTGGAGGTTCCTCTGGAAATTGGATATAGTACTACCAGAGGACCCAGCTATACCACTCCTGGGCATATACCCAGAAGATGCTCCAACATGTAATAAGGACATATGCTCCACTATGTTCATAGCAACCTTATTTATAATAGCCAGAAACTGGAAACAACCCAGATGTCCCTCAACAGAGGAATGGATACAGAAAATGTGGTACATCTACACAATGGAGCACTACTCAGTTATTAAAAACAATGAATTTATGAAATTCTTGGGAAAATGGATGGTTCTGGAGAATATCATCCTGAGTGAGGTAACCCAATCACAAAATAACACACATGGTATGCATTATCTGGTAAGTGGATATTGGCACACATCTTTAATCCCAGCACTCAGAGGCAGAGCCAGATGGATGTCTGTGGATTCAAGGCCAGCCTGGTCCACATAATAAGTTACAGGACAGACAGAGATATACAAAAAGACCATGTATCAAAATACAGAAAAGGGGAGAGAGAGAGAGAGAGAGAGAGAGAGAGACAGAGACAGAGACAGAGACAGAGACAGAGAGACAGAGACAGAGAGAGACAGAGAGAGGTAGAGATGACACTATAGGCAAAGATGGGTGTGATGTCAATTAACTCAAAGAACATTAAAGATTACCTGTAACCACTGGAAGCTAAGATGTGGTAAGGAAGCATCCTTCCTGATAGTCCTCCAAAGTCTTGTAGATATCTTGACTTCTTACTTCCAGCCTCCCAGCCTGTCTTAGGGCTTCTGTTACTATGATGAACACCATGACCAAAAAGAAAGTTAGAGAGGAAAGGGTTTATTTGGCTTACAAGTCCACATCATTGTTCATCACAGAAGGAAGTCAGGACAGGAATTCAAACAGAGCAGGGAATTGGAGGCAGGAGCTGATGAAGAGGCCATGGAGGAATGCTGCTAACTGGCTTGCTCAGCCTACTTTCTTATAGAACCCAGGACCACCAGCCCAGGGATGGAGCCACTATCAATGGGCTGGACCCTCCCACATCAATTATTAATTAAGAAAGTGCCTTACAGCCAGGCCTTATGGAGGTATTTTCTGAATGGAGTTTCCCTCCTTTCAGATAACTCTAGCTCTGTCAAGTTGACATGCAAAACCAGCCAATATAAATCCTATGATAAAATAAAGCCACCGAGTTTTCGGCATTTCATTTATGGCACCCCTAGAAAACTGATTACAAGGCATGCTAATAGAAGCTGGAGGAGCTAGGCTGGAAGAGAGGGCTTGGGTAAATGGAGCTATCTGAGGTGTGTTTGTTTGTTTGTTTGTTTGTTTTTGAGACAGGTAGTCCAGGCTGGACTCCATCTCACCATCCTCCTACCCCAACCTCCCAAGTATTGGGTCGCAAGTATGTACCCCTATACTTAGCTTTCTTTTCATTTAAAACAATGTTAAAATGGAGGTACTTAGATACTACTGTCCCAGTCTTGATAACACTCTAAATTCCTTGGCTTGCTTAGTCTAGTAGTCAATTCAGGATGGTTAACTTGTCTCCTCTCTGAAAGCATCAGGGGATCGATCTTGGTATTTCCTACTAAAATATTCACAAAATTTTCTATTCTTTTCAAAATATTTTTATGGATTCTTTGGGAATTTCACATCATACACCCCAATCCTCATATCTCAGTCCTTCCATGTCTGCTCTCCCCCACCACCCTTATGACTACTCCCAACAAAGCAACAAAGGAAAACGTAAGTCCAATTTATGTTATCTATATACTCCCTGGAGTGTGGTTATCTTAGTTAGGGTTTCATTGCTATGAAGAAATACCATGACCAAGGCAACTTTTATAATGAACATTTCATTGGGTCTGGCTTATGGTTTCAGAAGTTCAGTCCATTATCATAGTGGGAAGCATGGCAGTGTGCAGGCAGACATGGTGTTGCAGAAGGAGCTGAGAGTTCTACATCTTGATCTGAAGGCAGCCAGGACAGGACTGACTTTACTGCACTTGGCAGAGCTTGAGCACTAGGATATCTCAAAGTCCACCTACACAGTGATGCACTTCCTCCAAGGCCATACCTACTCCAACAAAGCCAAACCTCCTAATAGTGACACTTCCCATAGGCCCAGCATATTCAAACCACCATAGTGGTCAAGCTCTCAGTGGCCTGTCCCTTAAATAGAACTGAATCCCCTACCCCCCTTCCCTGCCTCAGTCATCAGTTGTGGAGAGCTGCACTTCAGCATCCTTATCACACTTTTTAAGAGTTCTCTTTGATGGCTTCCTGTTTAGAAAGAAGCTGTTGTCCCAAAATCAGGGGGGCTGGGCTGCGGCCCGCCTGCCTGGCTGTGGTTCTCTCTCTCTCCTGGGAGGCAGAGGACCTGCTGCTGGGGCCCTGGTCTCTCTCCTCCAGGGTTGACTTGTTTGCTGCACGGCACTTTAATTAAAAAGGGAGGCAATGTATGAATGAGTTATTTTATTGTAGGAAGGAGAAATATGCTAGTTGAGTAGAGAGAAGGAAAGGAGAGGAAGGAGAGAGAGAGAGAAGGAGAGGGAGAAAAGTAGAGAAGAGAACAAAGAGCAGAGAGGAGAGAGAGAGTAAGAGGAAGTAAGAGTGAGAGGAGAGAAGTAAGAGGGGAAGGGTAAGAGTAAGAGAGGAAGGGTAAGAGAGAGAAGTAGGAGAATAAAAAAAAAATGAGGAGGGGGCAAATCACCCCTTTTATTGTATGGGGAGTGGATGTCTGGCTTGTGGTCAGATGACTATGTGTAAGGTCCAGCTAGAATGCTGGGAGTTTGAGGCAGTGTCTGACTGATAGAGTACACATCTCCTGCAGGGGCAGCTGTGAGGGGTCTGGGCTAAAATCTGAGCCATTGGTGTCAGGAGCAATTCATCCAATGCCTTCCGTCCCTCGTGAGCAAATTACTTCGCTCAGTGGGTCTCCGGGGTTCCGAGGTGGCTCTGCCCTACTGGACTCTGGCTGTCAGAACTGCTCACTGCCCCACAGGAAGCTGTTACTTTTGAGGGTAAGGGCTGGGGTAGGGATAGGGGTTGTCACAGATGTCCCTCTTTCTTAAGTGTGTATTGCAGTCATCGACATCACTGCCAAAGTAGCTTTTTTTCCCTTTACAGTCAGTGGGAGTACATGGTTCTCCATGTGGTTTCTGGTGACAACACAGACCATGAACACAGACCCCTGCAGCAGCAGAACCATGGCTGATGGCATGGTCTCTTCTTCATGGCAAGTAGCAATATAGGCTACTCACATCAAGAGGGCACCCAGGAGCAGAATGGCCTGCACTCATCAAGATAGCCTCAGGTTGCAGCACTGAACGTGGACATCAACATAGACCTCAGCTAGTAGGATCATGGGCCCAGACATTACCCTCAGTGACAGCACAGGCCTAGACATTGCCACAGCCTTAGACCACTAAGATTGCTATGGTCCCTAGCTGCAGCATTCATCCCCATAGACATCAACATGAATTCAGGCTACAGCACAGACCATGAGCATCTTCATGGCCTCAATGCTAGCACAAGCCACAGACATCAACAGAGACTCTGGCCACAGGAGGACCACAGAGACTTTTGTATTTTTGAGGCTAGTTTCCTACTTCCACACATCCCCACTTATACGCTGTCAACTGCTCTGGCTGGGCCTGCCCTTCCTTCCTTTTTCATGTCTGAGCTGGTTCTGTTACAGGTTTATCACTTCCCATTCCTTGTGCTCATGACCATCTTACCGTTTTCATTCAGTTTTATACACAGAACTTGAGCTTTATAAAGATATAACTCGTCAAAAGGCTTTAAATTAGCATTTAAAAAGTCATCTCACAGATGGTTTATTTTCAATGTAGTATTAAAAAATTTAACATATGTAAAAGTAAATAGACTAGTATACTAAATCCAATGCACACACATATATAAATAATAATTAGCAAGATTCTGCCGTGCTTACATCAACCTGTCCTCTACACTCCAAGATATACTTAATTATTAAAAAAAAAAATCTAGACTTTTGCCAATTTATGCCTGTGTAATTTATTGTGCAACTTTAAAAAAAATATATAGGGTTTGTCTTACATAACCATGATGCCTTCAGAGCAACATATACTCAGAGAATTTCAGAGTCTATCCTTATTCTTTCCACCTCCTTCTTCCCTATCCTTAGTAACTAACATTTAAGGCTTTTTTTTTTTTGAAAGCCTGACTTATTCCTGTGTCTTTTAGAGCATATAAGAAAATATGCATGTACATCCTTATGTAGATGCATTCACACATGAAATTTATATCTTAATGTTCTGTGCCTTATCTTTTCACTTAACAATACATTACAGAACAGACTTTCCTTAGTATTAGTAAAGAGTCTTCCTTGTTTGCTGTTAATGCCACCTATAATATCTTTTGATTTAATCAGCCAATGTTCTATTAGTATACATCTTGGTGCTATTATAAATAATGCTGCATATTAATAACAATATGCTATGATGTGCATGACCCAGTTTGTTCTTTGCAAATGTATCCTTTCAAAAAATTCCTAAGGGGCCAGTGAGATGGCTCAGCATGTAAGAGCACTTATTGACAAGCCTCATGCTCTGAACTTACTTCCCAAACCCTACATGGTGGGAGGAGAGCATTAATACTCTCAAGTTGTCCTCTGACCTTCACACGTGTACCATGTATGGGCATACACACAGACAACACACTAAATAAATATAATTTAAATTCTAGAAATGGGATTAATGGCTCAGAAAATACCCAACCCCCTTCATCTTAGTTAGGGTTTCACTGCTATAAACAGACACCATGACCAAGGCAACTCTTTTTTTTTTTTAAGGGAAGAATTATTTATTTAGCTCAAAGTTACAAAGCAGCCAGCCCAGGATAAATGCAACTTAAATCTCAACATCCAGAAAGCAGATAGAGGGGTACTTCATAAGGACAACATTTAATTGGGGCTGGCTTACAGGTTCAGAGGTTCAGTCCAATATCATCAAGGCAGGAACATGGCAACATCCAGGCAGGAATGGTGTAGGAGGAGCTGAGAGTTCTACACCTTGTTCTGAAGGCTAATAGGAGAAGACTGGTTTCCAGGGAGCTAGGATGAAGGTTTTAAAGCCCATGTCCACAGTGACACACCTACTCCAACAAGGCCATACCTTCAAATAATGCCACTTCCTGGGCCAAGTATATACAAATCATCACATCCTTCTTCATAATCAGTTTTGGAACCTAAGTCCTGTTTCTCTGGTAAAGCTAAAAAGAGAAAAATCTACTTGGCCCCTTTTAAAATCTAAAATAATATGAAAAGGTAGAGTTTTCAGGGCTTTGTTGAGGCCCATAAAGAAAAAGTTATTTCTTTCTGATTAAAAGATCAGAATCTGAGTTGTACTTCGGTCCCTGTGTGGACATGTGACAGTCTAAGCTGCTTCAATCATTACAAATTACTGTATCCATCTTAAAGAATTAGTCCAATTGGGCCTGTCAGTCACTTATTCAGGAGGCACTCCTCAGAAAAAAAAATAACCTATCTGAAAACATACAAAAGATGTAGAAGGAATAATCATCCCTTACTGAGATGATGTGCTTATATGCCCATGACTGAAACAGAAAGAAAAAGAAAAGGAAGAACATGCCTGTTCTAGGTAATGGTGGAGAAAGTTTATTGTAGATAAAAGCAGAGAGCATAGTCAGAAGCAGAGACATCTGGAGGAGTCCAGGGTGGACATGACCCTGAGTTATGAGCAGGGATGGGGAGGGGAAAGGAGAGAGGAGAGAGGGGGAGCAAGTATAGCAGACAGGAGGCCAAAGGAGCAAAAGGGACAGGTAACTGAAAAATGTCTGGATTATATAGGGAAGAACCTCTGAAGGCAGAGCAGCCAGCCCCTGAGATGGGGAGTTCAGAGAAGAGTGCAGGGTGTGCCAGCCATGCCCTTCAACAACTAGGGGATGCTGAGAGAACCAGCAGGCCAGGTCTACTTTGATGTATTAAATAGGCACCTCAACTATTTGTCCTGGGCTTGAAACTCAACATCCCAGCTTTTTTATTGATAATAAATTATAGGAGATGGTGTACTCTTCTATGACTACCTCCTGCTGACATTTGGGAGTCATTGTTGAGGACCTAAAAAGCTGAAGGGTTGGCCGAGTCTGTGAGGAGCAGGCTGTTTGGTTTGCTGTCCAGGCTCTGCAGGACCATCTGGGGCTAGGGACATGCAGGCAGCAGTTGGAACAGTTTGCAGCCTTTAATTAATTAGAAATCTGCTGGAACACACACACACACACACACACACACACACACACACGGGACAGAAGGTAAAGTTAAGGAGTTTAGGAAATTTTGTTTTGTTTTGTTTTGTTTTTTTATTAGATATTTTCTTTATTTACATGTAAATTTCTCCATTCCCAGTT
>NW_022196904.1:102258572-102277900 GCF_008632895.1 Mastomys coucha | reverse complement strand
ATAGCCAAAACTATTCTCAACAATAAAGGAACCTCTGGTGGAATCACAATCCCAGACCTTAAGCTGTGGGCAATTGTGATAAAAACTACATGGTATTGGCATAGTGACAGGCAGGTAGATCAATGGAACAGAATTGAACACCCAGAATTGAACCCATGCACCTATGGTCACTTAATCTTTGACAAAGGAGCTAAAACCATCCAGTGGAAAAAAGACAGCATTTTCAGCAGATGGTGCTGGCTCAACTGGAGGTTAACATGTAGAAAAATGCAAATTGATCCATTCCTTTCTCCTTGTACAAAGCTCAAGTCCAAGTGGATCAGGGACCTCCACATCAAAGCAGATACATTGAAACTAATAGAAGAGAAAGTGGGGAAGAACCTCGAGCAAATAGGTACAGGGGAAAATTTCCTGAAGAGAACGCCAATAGCTTCTGCTCTAAGATCAAGAATTGACAAATGGAAAATTTTTTTCTTAAGTGCACATTTGAAACTTTCAGGTTTGGGGTCCTGGTGCCTGGGGGAGGGAACCAGTCTCTAAACCAGGAAAAGGGAGGAGAGCCACCCTCAGGAGTAGGCAGGTGGTAAACTATTGATTGACAGAACTTATCTGGAGTCCACTTGACTTAAGAGGGGTGGATCCAAGTTGATTCCCTGAAACTTACAATAATTTTTTTATTTACAAAAAGATAATATTAGATATGTTAGCATTATATTATTTGTAATCTGTATTCTGAATTTCCCATTGAGTCATAGTAAAAGCTTGGGAACCCAAAAACGATTTTGGCTAAAAGCATGACCACTCTTTCCTCTACCCAGAAGAACTAGGTGTATAGGTTAGACAGATGTTTTACAACAATGAGAAGCACTTTTAAGTTTATCCTTAGAAGACAACCAAAGGGAGCTTAAAATCTTGAGCTTGTAACTATGATAATAGTCAGTGTTTACCAGAGCTAGGTTAAAAGCTTATCCAAATTCCATTGATTAATGTTAAAACTCTGAACTTTTGAAGTCTTAATGTAATAATAGCATTTTCAAAGGAAAAAAATCTGAAGAATTTTTCATTTTTCTAATATACCTTAAATCACCCTTTTTCCAGTTATTTACCACAAGACACAGCTGATTGATTACTAACAGCAGTTAGTGTAAAGCAAGTTTCTTTAAATAAAGGAATAGTAAAAAGTTACTTTGAAACCTGTTTTGTGAGTCTATCTTAATTTTGCAACCTGCATCTGCTATCAAGGTAAACTGCGTCTAGACCTAGTAGTAGCTCCAGGAAAGTGAGGACTGTGGCCCTGATTTTTACAGATGAAAATAACCAAGTAGGCCTTGAAGCCTTGGTTTTTGCTATTAAATGACAAAGCCATCACTATTCACCAACACCAGCAGATATCTGAGATGGATAAATTTCATCTGAGTAAACAGAAGTACAGACCAGCAGCTTCCAAAACTATTAAAAATGACAGAGACTTACTGAATACCTGAACAAGTGCCCTAGGTTCAGTCCTCTGTAATCATTGTGGGCAGAGGTCCCAGAGCCGAATTAGTCTTTGGTGGCCAGATCTAGAAGATCTGACAGACTTCTTTGTGGAGTGGGAACCTTGGGGAACTGGACTACTTGGTCTAGACAAAACAGGGCAAGCAACTTCTCGATGTCCTGCCTGTCCTCATTTCGGAAAGAGTGACAGGTGGGGTGAAGGGCACCTCTTTGATCAGTGGCTGACTTCGCCACATTTTTAAAAACTTCTAGATGAAGTTCTTCTGTGCCCCCATCTTCATTGGAGGAGATCCTAGGGATGTTGCTAGGAGCTGGCACTTCTATCACAAAAGCCCCCCCCCCCTTTAATTAAACATTTTAAATGCCATAGTCAGCAGATCTCTGACTTTGAGGACCATCTGAATTTGAGAATCATCTATCCATTAAACATACTTGATTTAGTTATTTGCTTTAAGCTTAACTTTGCAACCATATACAGGAAGCTAAATAAAGCTAATTCCTGTAATTAATTGCATTAGTTCTTAGCATGACTACAAATATAGTCTAACCACAGTAAAGAAATTGATCATTTTATAAGGTAACTATTAACTTGTATGTCTTAATTATCTTTAACAGTTTATACGTTAATAGCTTTTGATAAATTGTTTCTCCACCAGTGAAATGAGCCAGTTCAAGCTAGATTAAAGTATATTAAATGCAGGTTTATTGGGAAGCTGTTCTCGGGCAAGTTCACTAGACCCGGGGAAAGAGGCCAGGGAAGTAACCATGGGAAGGGAGAAAGAGGTAAGAAGGAAGAGAAAGGAAGAAAGAGTGCTGACACAGAGAGAGAAAGAGAGGAGAAAGAGAGAAGGAGAGACCTGGGAGACCAAAATGTCTGGATTTAATAGGGAAGAGCCTCTGGGGGAAGGGCAGCCTAGCTACTGGGCTAAAAAGTTCAGGGTTGGGGGCAGGGTATGCCAGATAGAGACTGAGGACTGCTGATATTTGGGAGCAACCTCATTTGAAGGTTAACTGCTCTGTCAGCCATAAGTGCTTACTGGCACAAAGCCTTGGCCTCTGTGGGAAAGTACTAACCCAGTTGAAAATGAACAGCTGCCTCAGTGAGAAAGTACTAGCACAGATGAGAACAAGTAGCTATAAATCTTGCTGTTAGGTATCTAGCAACCCATTTTGTTATGAGAATACCTGCTATAGATTTTGTGGTTAGGTATCTAGCAACCCATTTTGTTATGAGAATACCTGCTATAGATTTTGTGGTTAGGTATCTAGCAATTCATTTTGTTATGAGAACACCTATAGATCTTGCAGACAAGTACAGGTGCCTAACTACTAACCCAGTTGGGAACAAACAGCTATAGACCTTATGGACAAGTACCTAGCAACCTATTCTGTTCTGTTCCCCCATGAACTTTTTACCTAGCCAATATTCTTGAGAACACCTGCACTCCCTGAAGACAAAGCGACCCTGTTCCCTCCCCTTACCCCCTATCCTGCTTCTGTGAGTATATAACCAAGTGTGGGAACAATAAAAATTTGTCATCTTGATCAGACTTCTTGACTTGCTATTCGTTCTTTGCATCTCTTGTCCCTTCATTCTCTTCCAGGTGGTCCCCCACCCCCCTTCGACTGCCCCTTGGGCTGGGGCAGCTGATATGTAAAATATGCATCTTAGTCACTTGTCAGTCTGAAACCAAACAGCTTTTGTAAGATTAGGATTTTATAGCTTTATCTTTGTTACATTTGAGCCTTTAAAATAACAATTTTTAAATTGGAGCTCTTTTGTTATCAAAATGAAAGTTTTAATCATGGAAATAGTTCATAGGGAGACTGACAACTTCACTGATCATTTTATAGTGCACCACTATAGAATATCGCAGGGTTTTTTTTTGTTTTGTTTTTGGTGGGAGGTATGGCTTTATCCAAGTAGCTAAAGTTTAAAGTGAGGAAAGACAAAGAAACTAGACAAATATTACCGTAAACCTGATTAGACCTTAGGAATTTATAAATCTTCTTTATCAAATATACCTTATTTATCAAACATATGTTGTTAACTAAATTCCCTAGCAGTTTGGTGTTAAACAGTTAGCAAAGACAAAAGCAATTAGACATACATCTTAAATCAACCTTTGTTAATCTGAATAGACTTTTATAATCTTAAATTTTGGTCATCATATATAGTATATTCCAAAGCAGAGTTGAATCACATATATAGCATGTTGTAACAAATATAACCTTAAATTTTTATCATCATACAAAAATCCATACTAATCCAAAATATTTTGGAGACTTGTTGCTTCCTTAGTCTAAAAAGAAATACAATGAAGAACTAAGGGCTCCACTGGACTGAGACATTTTATAACTGTTGCTTTACGCTCTGTGGTCATCTTAAGATGATGAAGACACAAAGCATGTACGCTTTAACCTTGGTAAAGCCACATGATTGCTGTTATGTTTTATAAAATGTGGCATGAGGGGACTCCCTGGCGGGCCCTCCCAAGGTATCCCCCTGAACAATCAAGCCATTTGACAGGCCTAATATAAAGGGAAGTTTATTTGGGACCTGGAAAAGGGGTAGAGGCTGTTGTGTCCATCAGGAAGGGCTCGAGTTAACTAACAAGTTTGTACCTAGCACCAGTTTCTAGGTTACTCCCCCACAAATCTACATCTCCTGGTTACAAGCCTTCCCCTGGCACTTCACTTCCTAATAACCACCAATCAGGAGGAAGGCAGAAGTTAAGTTTATGGTTTGGCTTCCAGCACCCGCCAATTATGTAAAATGGCAACAAAATTCTGTAATGGCCCCCCAATCAGATGTGTGTCAGTCTAGAAACCCCCTTGTTTGCTTACCATTTCCTATAAAACCTTATCCTGCTGAGAACTTGGGGCTTCACCCTCCCCCAAGTTCTGCTGCATCAGAGATGGTGACCCATGTTCCAGGCTGAAATGAAGAGACCCTAGAGCAATTGCATCCAGGTCGACTCCTTGGTAGATTTTTGAGGCTCGAAAATGAGATATGAGGTAACATGTTATTTTGACAGACTTGCTTTTGTTATCCTGTTAGTATTTTTCTCTTGTATCTTTAAAGATTGTTTATTTTGTACTTTGACATTTTGACTATAATGTGTCATGGAGAGATTTCTCTCTATCCATGTCTAATTGAATTTCTAAATATCTCATGCTTGAACGGCTTTTTCTTTCCTTAGACATAAGAAATTTTCTGCTGTAACTCCATTTAATAGATTTCTATCCTTTTAGTACTTTAACATTTCACTCTTGAATTAATTTAGTGTGTATGAATGTTTTATCTGCATATGCTTGTGTATCCTTTGTGTGCCTGGTGCCTGAGGAAGCCAGAAGAGAGCACTGGCTATCCAGGACTGGAGTTATAAGCAGTTGTGCATGTGGGTGTTGGAAACCGAACCCAGCACTCTTAACTGCTGAGTCATCCCTAGAGCCCCTGATTTTAGTTGTTTAACCTTAGCTTCTTCTACCCCACCACTTCTCAGATTTTGTCTCTTGATAATTTTCTCAAGTTTTTGGCAGTCCTGGCATATCTTCATGAAGTGCACAGGCAGCTTGCTTCTGCACTTTCCGCAGAAGTCCCCCTCCCCCAACCCTACACTCTCTCCCACAGCAATAGTGGTGGGGCACACAGTCAGCTTGCCTCTGCGTTTTTCCCTCTGAAGTCCTGCTTTCCATTGCAACCACTGCTCCCCCCCAGCCTCCCTGCAGCAAACGCAGGGATTCTTCCCCAACTCCTGGTCGAGCCACCCACGGGTGCCAGCTTGAGTGAGACAAATGACAAAACTCCCCAGCTCCAGTGGCACCTAGACTAGCACTCTCCCTGATAACTGGCAGGACTCTTCCCAGGTGCAGCTGGTGCCTATCCTTGGAAAAAGGGAGATTAGGGTCCCACGTTTAAATCATAGAAGAAAGGTAATCAGAGGTCACAGACAGTTATGGCCGGCCATAAGACTAGTTCCTGGTAGCCCCATAAAGTTAATCCTTAGGTCAGAGGAATCCCCCTCTCAGCTTCGAGATTCCACCCTACCAAATGGTACCATGTCTGAATTATGACTTACCTCACCCACTTTCCCTCCCCTTCACCCTAAGCATTCAAAGAATCTCTAACTATGCTGTGTATAAGTGCCAAGACACCCAAGCTCATGGTTGCACGCCTGTCCTACGCTGTGGGAAGGTTTGCAATCTGAGTCTGACTCATAATAAAAGACTCTTATGCAAGATTGCAGTGGACTCTGAAGTTCTTGAGCTCTCCTGGGTTTCCCGCAGAATCGGAGCATAACATTCACAGCAATAAAACCCCAACTCAGACAGTGATATTTTCCAGTCATTTAAAAAATTTGACTGAGTTTTTCCATTTCCAACATTTCTACTTGGTTTTTCCTTAAGACTCATGCTCTTTGTTATATTTCTCATGTATACTGATCACTTTTTCTGTCTTGTTGACTTCCCTACTTACATCCTGAATTGACTTCCTTACTTCAGTCATCTGATTGCTTCATCTTTGAAGACTGTTGAGTTTTAGAAGTATCCTTTTGAAATCTCTGTGCTGCATTACAACCATTTCAGTCTTGCATTCAGTAACACATGGGTCAGTGACCAGGACTGCGGCAGGTTTCACTCAGCTCCGTGACTTGTGGTTTCTCTTTGTTATTGAGTCTCAAAGACGTCTCAGTCTTAAACTGCACACCTTCTTAAGATGGTGTCTACACCACACCACTCAAGTGGGAGCGACTGCTGAATCACCACAGAGGAGCCGCTCTCTCATCAGAATGCCCACGTGGACTTAAGCCTTGCAGATGTGGGTTTGTCTGCATTAGGTTTTTCACCATGGTCTTTAAACTGATCCTTGAGCTGAGGTGCTTGCTTATTCCCCTGCTGTACAGCCACATGGATGGAACTGTGTGTCACTTGCTTTCTTGGCTATGTTTCTCTTTTGTTTCACTGTTATCTTCAAGCTGTCCTGTTTTTCACTCTATGGTTTCCCATGTTTCTCTGCTCTTTGAAATAGAGTCTACTCTTCACTATCCTAATTCTTCAAATTTACTCCATTATGTAGAAGCAATTTCTACCACACCATATGCCCTAGGAAGTACTATTTTATGGCTCTCAACCAACTTTATCCACTTATTGGTTATGAAGAAGTAAATACCTATTATAAAGAATATATCTATAAGTCTGGAGAGAGGGGTGAGCAGTGAGGAAGACATAGGGCTCTTGCAGCACTCATGTTGGGAAGCTCACAACTGCCTGAAATTCCAGCTCCAGAGGATCCAGTGCCCTCTTCTGGTCTCCAAGAGCATCTGCACCAACATGTGAACATCACCTCCTCCTAACACATACACATATACAGTTTATATAATTTATATAATTATATATTTAGATGTACAATCTTTAAACTTTGTTTTTATGTCAAACCCAGCAGAGAAAGTTTCTGTGATATTGCTTATTTTTAACATGTGACCCCCTAGAGCTAATAATGTAAAACTTAGCCAACAAGAAGACTCAGTGAGTAAAGATGCTTGTCATTGAGCCTGACAACCTGAGTTAAATCCTTAGCACCCACATGGTAACATGAAACAATCAATTTCTGAAAGCTGTCTTCTGACATCCATCCCTGACCTGGAGCAAAAATATGCATATACACAAAAATTTTAAATAATTTTAAATAGTGGAAAATTGACGCTTTATATATACATCAGAAGGTCAAAGTACAAGAGACCTAGAATGAAGTTTATTGATCAAAGAAACTAATATCTTGGAGTAGAGGTTGGCAGAAAATGAAAGCAATTGCAAATTGGATGGATGGAATTTGATATGGATGAGCTAAAGAAATCTATATAGAGCTTGGTTCAGGGAAACAAAATATTTTCCACTATTCTTTATGCCAATAAGTTCCAACCATTTATATATTTGATCACTTACTTGTGTCTCAAATAATTTTAGGACTATATAAAACCACTTATTGTAAACAAAAGATTTCAAATATAAATACACATAGCCACAGCTCTTAAAATCATTTTGAACAGTGTTGTGCCTCCCAAAAAAGATCATCTCTAAGCCTCTACTAGCTTCCTGTTTTAAATCTTACTGGTTAGTTAACTTGCAAGTTCCATAGCTTAGAGGCTAATATGAGAGGCACTTATATAGGTTGATATAGAGAGCCTTGGACTTAAGTTCTGTCCTTCATCTAAAAATAGCAGCCATGTTGAATAAATGACATAAACACATGAAGGATGACATTTTTGTGATAATATCAATGTGCTATGATAGAGATTATAAAGTACTTTGGGAATATCAGTTGTCACTAGCCAGGAATCACACAGAAGATTCTAGTTGGCCCATGTTATAAAAATGATTAATAATTTGCCAAGTGGTCAAGAGAGAAACTTGACTCTTAGAGGTTTGGTTTATGTAAGTTATACAGTAGCAGATGTACACTATTGAAAACTAAGTTATAAGATTCTTCCTGAGTTTTACAAGAGTTTCAAAAATAAACTTTAAAGTGCTTCTAAATCTAGGAATCCATGGGTTCCACAATAGTAAATGGAATTTTCGGTATAAGTCAGTATTATCCTAAAAAAATTATAGAAGTAAATTTGGTTCTTCCAGATGGTTAATAAGTAATTTATATTGTGAGTTATTCTAACAAAGTGACCCACTGCCACCTAGAATGAACCCTGGTTAGAATAAAGCAGTACAGAGAGGTTTTCTCTGGTATGCTCCACACACTCCCCAACTGCCTACCCCTGTTCCCTGACTTCTCCATGTACAGCTCCTGGATATTTTCCATTCTTCTTGTTAAAAAAAAAAAAAGCACTTTCATAAATAACAAGATCTGTGACCTTGTTGACACTGCTTATAATCCTACCCTGTGGTAGGCTGAGGCATGGGGATTAGGAATTCAAACTCAGCTCAGTTTGGGGACAGGCTTGGCTGTATGAGACCTTGCCTAAAGTTGAGGAGGGCAGTTAATTTCAACCAACAAACACACAAAATATGCTTGTAGGGCTGGGCAGTGGTAGTGTACATCTTTAACCCCAGCACTTGGGAGGCAGAGACAGATCTCTGAGTTTGAGGCCAGCCTGGTCTAGAGAGCAAGCTCCAGAACAACTAGAAGTACACAGAAATTAAGAAAGAAGGAAAGAAAGAAAGAAAGAAAGAAAGAAAGAAAGAAAGAAAGAAAGAAAGAAAGGAAGGGAGAAGGAAAGAAAGAAAGAAAGAAGGAAAGAAAGAAAGGAGAGAAAAGAAGGAAGGAGGGAGGAGGGAGGAATAAACAAATGAACGTAATCTTTGGTAGAGGCAAATCACTTTAATTTCCTTTTCCCATTAATACCTATTTCACATGAGCTTCCCAGGAGCAGTGTTACTTCCTTTAGTGGTTTCTCAAATGAGGTGGCTTATTAGACATCTTTGGATTTTATTTCAAGTAGATAGGAAGAAGTGGTGGGAAGTTAAGTAGATGGAGGACATGTCCTGCTTCTGTTTCTAAGCAACCACTTGTGTGAAGAGTAGATTACCTGGAGGTTTTTAGTGTCATTGTCCAGATGCAGAGTATTCATAGTGTGGTGAGCAGAAGAATTGGCATACAAACATGCCAATCAATGACACAAGGGGGCTTTTGTAATCATATCAATATGTACTTGTGTTTTACATTTCTGGAAGCATAGCATTCTGTCCAATGGTACCTCAGCATCATATCCTTGGACTAGACTAAGAATTGACACAGAGAAAAAGAAGTGATACCCAGAAATCCTGACCACTGAATATGATGGGGTTTGGAATATGGCTTTATTGTATCAGGTAATTAGTTTTCTTCTAATCCAAGTTTTTAAAAATGTTTTTAAAGTGAAAAGATGAGCTTTTTCAATGGCTCCTCTTTATCAATTAAAATGATCATAGCCAATTTCTTGCCATTATTTAGCTAATAATGGGTATTTCATTATTTGATTTTTGTATCAACCATGCATATCAGTAAAAATGCTAACTGATGGCTGTATTTAATTGAACTAATTTTAAAGCAAATCAAATAATAGACGTTTTTACGCCCCTGCTAACTAGCAGTTGGGATGCTTAAGAAGTTGAAAATAATTTTTAAAATGTGATAAGCTACATGCCTTCAAGATAAATTATGGTATAAGCAAGCATACTTTAGGAGGCAAGTGAATAGGACACTTAACAGTTCTACATGTGGATTCTAGAATTATACTGCCTCTGTTCATATCATGTTTCTGCCACCTCAAACTGGGTAGTACTGATTAAATTTTAAACTCTTTTTAAATGAAATTTTAAACTTCTTTCCACTCAGTTTCTTTACTTGTAAATTTAAAGTTAAAATTAACCTAAATTAGGGTTGTTGTGTAAAGATATTGTATTTGTAAAATACTTAGAACAGTATCTGGCATATGGTAAGTATTCAGCAAGTGCAACTATCATATAATTTATTATATTTAAATAAATGGAATTTCTCTTGAATCCAAGTTTAAAGTCAAATTGTGAACTATTTACTGATAAGGAAAATGCTTAGTTGAAAAACTAGGGTTTTTTTGTTGTGTGTGTGTTTTTTTAACTAAATACGCGATTGTTAGCTTTATCATCTGTGTATGTCATCTTATTTTACATCTGGAGAGGAGCCAAGATGTGTATCCGTGGATGCTGCCTCAGGTAAAAGGAAGCAATCTTCCAATCTGCAGTGACTGTACTTAAGTGTAGGGGTATGACCTTGAAACTGCTTACCATCTACAGTAATCTATGCAGGAAATTCTAGATCTGACCCTCTCTCTCAGTTCAATGGATGGATCTAGTATTATCACAAATTGTACTAGTTTAACTTCCCAATTACAGTTTACATTCCTTAAAGCCAGAGCTCATGATGAACCTTATCCATAATCACATAGTCTACCAAAACAGGGCCATGACCTCAGAAAATGTGTCCTGGATAAAATACTTTGCTTCCATTCTAGTCACCCTTATTCTCCGCTGGACATTAGTACAGAGCTGTGGCATAAGTCCAAAGTCACAGATTTAAATGATGCCTTCCCACTACTAGTGGAATAAGTTTTATTTAATAATATCTCAAGTCCAAATTTAAGCTTCTCACTTCTAAAGTAGGAATAACATCATATCAAAGATATTCCCTCTTATGACCACATAGGCACTGCATAATGTAAAGCAGTGTGCAAAGACTCCATAGAGGACAAGACAAGTCACCTACCTCTAAATATTGTTTCCATGCTGTGAGTTCACTTGCTCATCTTTTCTTGTCTTTCATATCTATGACTGTTTAAAAAAAATACATTTTATATGTGCTTGCCTGAAATACAAGCACCCAGGAAGCAGAGGCAGGGATACAACTGCAAGCTGGGAGGCCAGCCTACTCTATACAATGAGTACCAGGCCAGGAAAGCTATTTAAGGCCTTCCCTCATAAGCAAACAAATTTTACAAAGCACTAAAAATACTTTTTACTTTTTCAAAAATTTTTAGGTTACAGAGTATCTGAGCAGATGGTGTAGAGTTCCTGCACACCTACCCCCATCACAGAACTGCAAAGGCTCCTATATTACTAACCTCGTATCCAAGGAATCAATAGTGACACATCAACTGAAGACCATCATTTGTTCAGATCTCACTTTTTACAAGTGTTCTTTTTCACATTCCAGGATCCCATCTTAGTTGTTACTGACTTGTAGTCATCATGTGCTTAGGCAGTGTGCTACTTAGATTTCCACTGCTGTAGTAAACAGCAACCCAAAGCAATGTGGGGAAGGAGTTTATCTGTCTTACAGGTTGTTTCTAAGGCAAAGTCCTGACAGGACGGCCTCAAGCGCATGACCTTCCTGCCTCAGCCTCCCAAGTGCTGATTATAGGTGTGTGTCATTAGGTTTAGGGAGTCTTTTTTTAATGAAGAAGACATAACTTATGAATAGGAAAATAAATTCTAACTTGGTACGGACAATTATTAGATGACAACTGTCATGACTTTTTGTTTTTTTTTTACTTTTTGCTTTTCTGAAAGAGTGCCTCTTATGTTGACCATGCCAGCTTTGAATTCCTAATCCTCCTCAGTAGCTGTGATTACAAATAAGCACATGGGCATTCCTTTCACTGCAGGCAGGGACAGGAGATCTCTGTGAGGTCCAGGCCAGCCAGGATTACATAGTGAAACCTTGTCTCAAAAAAACAAAAAACCAAAGAAATGGCTGTGGCCATCTTTTCAAATGGTTTTCACCTCTTAATAAAGTTGATCCCTTTACATGGTTATTACTAAATGCCCATCCAGCAGAAGAACAACTAAGACTTCCGTGTGACACGGTGAAGTACCAAAACTGATGGCTGGACTGGAGGCAGAGAGCATTGACAGAGCACCTGCTTAGCATACAAAGTCCTGGGGAGGATCCCCAAAACTATGAGGAGAACGGGGAAGGAGAAAAGGGAGGAAGAAAAAAATTGCAATATTCTTTTTGTTGGAAAACGAATAGCAACTTAAAAGTTTGCTGGTCAAAAGATGGAAAATTGGGCCTAGATAGGTGGCTCAGCACTTAAAAGCTCATATGGGTTTGTCCCAAAGAATCTGGGTTCATTTCCTAGCACTGACATCAAGCCACTGTCAACAGTCTGTGTAACTCCAGCTTCTCTGGCCTCTGCAGTCACCTTCACTGGAGTGCATATATCTGTCTTCCAAATACACATGCATAATTAAAAATACATTGTTTTTAAAAAAGAGGAAATGTAATTCTGAGAAAGAGGCAGGCAGTTTGTACCATTACATGTGGGACTACATGCTTCTTTAAGTCAGTTTCAAGGACCAGTTCTCAGAATTGTTAATCTTGTACCAATTCTAGTTCAAAACCTCAACTCACAATGATGATGTTGATTCTATCTCCTTGGTGACTGTTCAGTGAATAGGAAAGGAATAAGTTGAGTGTGACTACTATGGAAGCCGTGTTATAATATAGTTGGAAAACAGCATATAACTATAAGGATTAAGACCAAACTCTACAAAATAAGAACTGTTAAAAAGAGCAGCAGTAATAAGAAAATTGAAAGAGGCACATAGTGTAGATATTTATGACTTGTTTCAGATAAAGAATCAGAATTTATACAAATAGATCCCATTCCAACTTTTCTCATTTATCAGTACACATGTGCATAGACTACTTCAAAAATAATCTGCCAGGTGGTGGCGGTGCATGCCTTTAATCCTAGCACTTGGGAGGCAGAGGCAGGCAGATTTCTGAGTTCGAGGCCAGCCTGGTCTTTGGAGTGAGTTCCAGGACAGCCAGGGCTACATAGAGAAACCCTGTCTTGAAAAACCGAAAAATTAAAATAAAAATAAAAAGTCCAAGGTTGACTGGGTGCACTGAAACCTCCCCCCCCCCCTGTTTTTTAGAGATAACCCATTTATGTCAATATCTGGACTAAGACCATTGGATTCCAACTTCTATTAATTACTTCCATGTCTCTATGATGAAATGCTTGACAGACACAATTAAGAGACGGAAGGCCTATTGTGGCTCTCAGTTTCAGAGACCTTTAGTCCACCAAGATAGTGATGGCATGGCAGGCTGGAAGGAGCATCTGCTGGAGATCATGTACACCACAATGAACCAGGAAGCAAACAGCGAAGCCAAGAGCACGGTTTGAGCTAGCAACTCGAAAGGGTGGATCACTCTGTCATCTAGTGAAAGGAGTCCAAAACATGATGAGCCTACGAGGGGCATTTCAGATTCAAACCACAGCACAAGTCTACTGCTCTTTTTACTTGCATCTTTCCTTTAGTTGGTCTCATGAAATGCCCAATCAGCAACTACATTTCAAAATGAGGTTCACAGCAATTTTCACATATTTTGTTGGGCTCTAGGTGTTTAGACAATGTCCCTAGCAGGAAACTGTAGACTCTCATTTTCACGTTCTCTTTTCTCTAATCAAAAGTATCTTCTGGACAGTTTTGTTGAGTTTGATGATGCTAAGGAATCTTTTCATTATAGAAAATGAAGTCAATAGTGTTCTAGAATTAGTCTTTAGAATAGCTGTGTAATGTCTGTAATGCCATGCAGTCAGTAAGAATAACACACAAAACTAGGAGTCAATTGAGTATAAACAACTTATTTTCTCTTCTTGAACAATATCACCTTTACAAAAGGAGTATTATTCTTATTTTAAATGTGAGTGTCAATTTTGTCATTCTAATCAGTAATATTAAATCAGGGCTGGGCATGGTGGTGTACACCTTTAATCCTAGCACTCAGGAGGCAGAGCAAGGTGATCTTTGTGAGTACAGGACAGCTAGAGCTATGTTTCACAAAAATACCCTGTCTCAAAAACCCAAATCTAAACAAACAAACAAACAAACAAACAAAAACAATACAATTCTAAAAAATTAGATCAGTCCACAAAGTAGTTTCATATACAATATTTTATATGACCCTTTCAATAAGCCTATGGGATAGTTTAAATCTATTCTTCTATGAAAATTAAGAATTTATGTAAGTTGACTTATCCTAGAACATTCAGTTATTAAGTGGCAGAGCTATGAAGTTGACACACATTCCAACCAGATTCTGTGATTCCACTGAATGGTACTGTCAGGTGTATATGGGGACATATTTCTACGGCTATCAATTCAGGAGGAGCCCTCTCCCCCATCACAATGAACATATTGCTACTGACAACTCGAAATGTATTTGGTTTCATCTAAGTTTTACAACTCAGCCAGCCTCAGAAGTCTTTGTAGTTCACAGAGCTGGGCTGACGAGCGTGGGAGACCGAGAGCAGATGAGGCTCCATTCTCTGTGTTCACCACTGGGAACCACGGGGCAAGATGAACTCAGCTCATCTGAGATAGAGAATATTTTTTTCTCAAATTTAGATTCAACATATATTTGTTAGGTCTGCATGTGTGTACATGTACACATGTGTGTATGTGCCTATGACAGTCAGGGGTGAGCCTCAGTAGTCATAATGAGGGTACCATCTATCTTAGTTTTGTTTGTTTTTAAGATGAATCTCTCACTGTCCAGGGTCTGCTGATTAGGCCAGACTGGCTGGCCAGTGAGTGTGATCCATGTGTCTCCACCTCACCAGGGCTGCAATTATAAGCCATTATCTGGTTTTTAAATATATCCTTACAGGGTTCTAGGACTTGACTTCAGGTCCTTATACTTGAGTGGTAAGCACTTTACTGATTAAGCATCTCTGTGGTCCCCAGGTCCACCATACATTTTTAAGTGCTAGTTATACCCCAAAGTACTCGCACATATGACTCGTATTTGAAAGTTCATAACTCAAAGCAGGAAAAAGAGCATTCTACTTGGAGATGTGGTATTTGAAATACTAAAAAGCTATAATGGTATACATTTAAAGAAAAAAACACAACCGGTTGAAAATAAAATTCAGGAAAAACATGAGCAAGTAGATATCTTCTATATCATTCCTGGCTGATATTAAATGTTCAACAAGTCTCTACCTAACCTGAAAACACTTAAATTTCACTGTTGACAATCTTGAGCCAAGTCTGTTTTTCCAGTGTTTCAAGCACATGAACGAAAGAAGCAGAATCTACAACCCATTAACTCCAGTGAGTGAACAGTAGGAAAAACTACCTTTCTCAACATGGATATCCCTGAAGGCGAAAGAACACAACACAGGGTCCTTTATTTTTCCCTAAAGGTAAGGACTACACTAGGCCGGGTAAACTTGACTTTAGAGAATTTTTTTTTTTAAAAGCCAAGGTTTTCAAAGCAAAAAAACCCATTATACTCAGCTTTTTTTCTGCTACCATGCTGCTAGCTTCCTGTACCCACATAGCCCTTAGCCTTCGAATCCCTCAATGATGTCCTTCTCCCTTCTCCCTGAGATCCCACAGCCTGATGAGTTAGATAAACTGTGTGTCGAATCTTGGCAGCCATCTCTCTTATTTGTAAGAAGATCAAGTCATCCTTTGAAAAACATCTGAAGGTCAAAAATACTGCGGTGCTCACAAGTTTGCAGAGTAGAGAACACTGGATGACAAAACCCAGCACACGCAGTACCCAGCAAACTTCCGTAGAGCCACCGTCGTTTCCTTTCTCTGTCTACTACCATCTGCTCAGTCTTCATCCCCATGGCTTCCATGCCTCTCTCCGCACATGGTATTCTATCCTTTCTTGGTTTGTCTGATGGGAAAATCCATCATCACCCTGGAAGATTCTACTATGTAAAACAGCCTCCAGAAGTTAGTCACCCTCATCTTGGAGCTTTAAGCCTTGTTCTTGTCTCTAGGGAAACACCTGTCACATTATATCATAAGTATATGGTGAATTAAGGGCTACTGCCTTAATCATCTTTTGATTAAGCATAGCCCCTGCAAAGGAATATATATTCAATGCATTTTGAATGAGAGTCACTGTAAATTGCCTTGTGTTTCTGTAAAAATAGCTTAATAATGTCATTGCTTTTAGTATGACTTTTTTTTCTATAAATAAGTTAGACAGCAGAAAGACTAAGAGCATGATATCCCAGTTACCACAATTTTACCCAAAGAACTTGAGAAAAAAATCTTAAAATCAAAATATTACTTAAGCATGGCTTTAGTGACAAAAGTGTTTCCTTAAGTATGTGCCTTTTAAGTTCTCCTTTCTGTTACCAGAGAATAACAGAAAAATTAGTGTGTACATTTTGTGTCAAAGGAGCTTTTGTTTGCAGAACTTGGGGAGGGTAAATCGAGGAGCCTCATGCATGGGAGCCCCAGGGCGGCCATTTTAAAAAGAGTAGAGGTTGCCATGGAAAAACTTGCCTAGTACCACTGTGATTTTGGCTTGATCTCCAGCACAACAAAACAAAACAAACAAACTAACTAAACTAAAAGAATTTATAGTTGATAACCTCTTGGTTATCGAAAGCCATTCTTTACTGTGTATGAATCCCTATACAATGCCTGATAAATACTCAACTAGCTTTCAATGGAAACATCCATCGCTGGGAACCACATTACTCAAGAAGATTCCCCATTCTAACAATTATGATGTCCAAATTGAACTCAAATCATTAGCCATTAACAAAGTTTGTCCATCTTTCTTAACTTTATTTATTTATCTACAAATGTATTTATTTATTTATATTTGGGGTAGGGGTTCAACAAGGGTTTCTCTAGCAGCTCTGGCTGTCCTGGAACTCCCTTTTAGACCAGACTGGCCTCAAACTCACAGAGACCCACCTGCCTCCCAAGTGCTGGGATTAAATGTGTGAGCTACCATATATGGTTCCTAATTTCTTTTAAATTTCAGTCTTTGCTTCTTTTTTTTTTCTCCTACCCCTCAAGACAGTGTTTCTCTGTATACCCCTGACTGTCTTGGAACTCACTCTGCAGATCAGACTGGCCCTAAACTCAGAAATTCACCAGTCTTTGTTTCTTAAACCCCAGGGCTTAGATTCCTTCCTTATAGAACTCTCTATATAAAGAACAATATACAGCTATATAATCATCCCAAGGCTTTTCCAATTTTACTCAACTACTTTTTACATTGTTCAACTTTTCCATCAAACTAAATTGTGCCCTCAGAATACATTCCAATTTGTCTCTAATACATCAAAAGTGAAGCCTGAAACATACTCCAAGGATTTGTAGAAAATTTTCTAGAACAGCACTAACATATGTTTAACATACCTCTTATCCATTAATCCATACTGTTCAAACTCATGCTGAGTACATTCATACTTAGCAGCCAAAGGATAGATGTAGCCTGGGTGTGAGGAGAGATAAGAGAACTGATCTAATTCCAAGAATGGCTGAGAGACAAGCTGCCTGAATAAGCCTTGCTATATCAAGGACACTGAAGGGGTCTGGTCAGCCAAAGAGCAACATTTGACATGAGGCAAGTGGCAGAATCTTGCACCTATTAGGTTTTGGAGCAGGATCTCAATCATCATTGCAGAACATGAGACTCAGGACTGAATCCTCAGGAAGAGAGTTTGTAAAGCGTGAGGCAAACTCAAGTAAAGAGGATTAAGGTGGAAAAGACTACATTTTAAGAGAAAACTGAGGTAATAAGAATTAAAGAAGACTAGAGGGAATCATAAAGTCATTCAGCTACCTAATTTCCACATTTATAAGCATAAGATGCTTGTGTAAAAATAGGGATAAACACATCTTCTGAAGAATTACTGTAATACTTATGAGGATAATGTGTGCAAATCAAGAAATGTACTTAGCATTTATTAAATGCTATTACAATACCTCGAAAACCTAAGTTCAATGAATTTAAAAATAATTTCTGTTTGGATACTGTCAAAATCATGTATCAAATCACTCTGAATATTTTCTTATATCCATTGTTTTCCTTTGTGTGCACATGCGTGTGTGTGTGTATGTGTGTGTGTGTGTGTACGTGTGTGTGTGCGTGTGTGTGTGTGTGTGTGTGTGTGTGTGTGTGTGTGTGTGTATGAGGAGGCAGAGGCCAACGTTAGGTATCTTCCTCTAATTTTGCTCTCTTCCTTGTTTTTGAATATGGTACCTCACTGAACCTGATGCTTGTTGTTTGCTAACTGGCTAGCCAACCCTGGGGATTTGCCTGTATCCACTTCCCCTCCCAAGCACTGATTTTATAAGTGCTCCCCACCATGTTTGGCTTGTAGATGGGTTCTAGGAACTGAACTCAGGTCCTCACATTTGCAGTTTACTGGCTGAGCTCCCCATCCATCCAGCTCCCCAGCTTTATACACATTAAACATATATAAAATATATTTTAGAAAGCTGATCAAAGGTGATATGAGTTGGTTGGAAATGGCTTGTAAGAAAAAGCATAGCTACATGATTTCTTAAGAACACAGTATATTTATTTATAATGTGGCTATGACAAATAGCAAATATACTTCAGGCTTTAATTTTAAATACTAAATTAGCTTTATCTTAAATATTTAGAATCAAAACTTTGTTAAGTGGCAAGGCCCAGTAGCAAATGTCTTTAACCCACACACACATGAAGCAGAGTCAGGTGGATCTCTTGAGTTTTAGGCCAGCCTAGTCTACATATTAAGTTCCAGACCAGCCAGAGTTACATAGTGAGACTTTGTCTCAAAGATATTTTAAATATAAACAGTGTCATCAATTATGTCAGAATTTTCTAGATGGATACATAGTATTTGCTGCAACTTCTTTTGCCTGTTCTTTACCAGCACCTTGCTCATTTTCATCTATTATCTAGTTATCTGAAACTTAGGGGAGTGGGCACCACCCAATGAGGGTATGTGGCTGCTCTGACCCTATGATTGAGAGCCAGAGAACCAGGAGTGACATCATCCTTAACAATAAAATACTCCTCTTGGTGAGCAAAAGGCCTGCATATGAGACTCAGACTTGAAGAAGTGCAGTCCAGTTCATCAGCTGTCTGGTTTACTCCAGCTTTCTACAGCATCAGTTGGTGCACTCCTGAAGGATCCTCTCTGAGAGCAATTGTATGGTAAGGAATCTCTCCATTGCTCTTTTTAAATTGTGAGATTTAGAAAATTGTGCTAGTTTTTAATACATACCATTTTCTACCAATATCATGCCATATTTTAAAAATTGAAAATGTTAAAGGAAGGTGAATTGTGCTAAATAGAAAAATGTAGCAATAAAATGAATTTATGGTAAGAAAATCATGGAGTAACTATTTTTATGGTTAAAGCTTCTCTGGATACCTTATTTCTTTTTAACACTACCTGAAAGTACAGAGACTCAGTGAACATTGACATGATTGGTTTTATTGATCTCCTTATCAGAAATTTGGAATAAGCCGGGCAGTGGTGACGCACACCTTTAATCACAGCACTTGGGAGGCAGAGGCAGATGGA
>NW_022196904.1:102254685-102258562 GCF_008632895.1 Mastomys coucha | reverse complement strand
GGAAGGAAGGAAGAAAGAAAAAAGAAAAAGAAAGAAATTTGAAATAAAAATTAGGCTGGTGGTGGGACAATAATTCTGATGTCAAAAGTAAACAATTATTTGTCATGTGGAGTGTATATCTATTTTCTTGTAGGGTATCCTTATCTAGGTTTTATTTATTTTTTTATGGCTTCTCAGGAGTTTAGCATGCATACTAAGGTTGCAAAAATCTTTCCTTTCACTGTTGAATAATTCACTCCTTTTACATAAAAATCAGCGTTTTCTAATCTTTAAAATGATACATACTTTTTAAGGATGCTTGATGATCATTAAACTCTTCTCATCTTAAGTAAGAAGTCAATCTTCCGCAAAAGAACAAGGAAATAAGGCAAAGACGTCACCAGGTCACCAGAGCTGAGCTAGGATTAGACACCGATGCTCCTGTCAGCCAGCTACAGTGCCTGGGACTGATGGCCTAGAAGACTTTCTTTTGTTACAGCTCCCACAGCTCTGCACTGCACAGTGAAGAGAAATGGCTCAGGCTATAAGGCCTCTTATTAACTAAGGATGTAATCTCCTTTTAAAACAGAAACATAACTCCTATTGTGTGCATCACTTAGGAGAATAATGAGTATTTTAAAAGTGCTACTATCATAATAATGTCTGTGACTGTGGAGCTGCCGATTAAGCGAAAATTTGCGTATTGATTTATGAGCAAGAAGAAAGAACTAGAAGTTATATTAAACTGTAACTCTGAAGTTGAAGTTGTAAGATGTAGACACTCATTTTATTAAGGGTCAAAGCTCCAAGAATACATTATAAGAAATTAATTTGATTTGTTGTTGTTGTTGTTGTTGTTGTTGTTGTTTTGGTTTCTTGAGACAGGGTTTCTCTGTGTAGCCTTGGCTATCCTGGAACAGGCTAGCCTTGAACTCACAGAGATCTACCTGTCTCCACCTCCCAGTACCTGGGATGAAAGGCGTGCACCACCACTCCTGGCTCTGAGTTTTAAATGCTATAACACATACACATATGTGTAATAAATATGTGAATATGTGTGTGCATGTGAAGGCCAGAAGTCAATGTTGGATGCCTTCCTCTATCATTCCCCACCTTTTTTTTTTGAAACCTTCCCAACACTAGGATTACAGGTGCTTGCTGCTGTGCTCAACATTTTTTAGGGGTGCTAGGGATTTGAACTCAGGTCCATGTTTGTACAGCAAGCATTTACTAACTGAGTCATCCTCCTAGCCTAAGACTTCTTTGTTGTTGTTGCAAGAGGTGTTGCATTATTAATTCAGTAAAGGTATCAAAATTAAACCTTACAGTTAGACATGGTGGTAAATGCCTGAACTCCCAATGTGCCAGAAACCAAGGCAGGTGGATCATAACCTCAAGGCCAGCCTGATCTACACAGCAAAATCTTATCTCAAAAATAAAAATAAGATCCTACAAATTTGGCATTTATGGCTATTATGCTAGCATTTGAAAACAAGCTTAGCAATGCAAACAGTGTTTGTTCACTGAATAGTTATTGCTTACCTAATTGGGAGGTTAGTGAATTGCAAGCCATGTAGATATAGCCAACATAGATATGAGAGGAAATCATCAAACTGTTCTTCAGTCAGCATGCTTTAAATAGCAAATGTTAAAATTTATGAAAGAAATCTCAGAAAACTACCTAAGAAAGTCATGCATGCTACTTCTCTAAGTTAGGTGTACATGTTATAGTACTAATGTATCTATTCTATAGAGATTCCAAAGACTCGTGAAAAATAGATCAATTAATTCCTGTAACCTCAGCTAATCATTGCTTGCTTTGGTGGTTATGAATAACAACTACTGCGACTGTATTTACATACTTTAGAACACTGACAGTGTCTTAAAATATCTCAATGTTGTTTCTCCTTTTAGTAAAGATGATGTCTGCAAACACCATGGCTAAAGTAATGATCATCATGCTGGCAGTTTGTCTTCTCACCCAAACAGATGGGAAACCTGTTCAGTAAGTGCTGCAGCCCACTGTGCACAGGGAAGTGTGGGCTCAAGGCTTTACTAATGTTGTGGACATGGGGAGCTAATGGAGTGGTCCTCATTTTCTCTTCTTCCTAGGAAGAGAGCTGTCAGTGAAATACAGCTTATGCACAACCTGGGCAAACACCTGGCCTCCATGGAGAGGATGCAGTGGCTGAGAAAGAAGCTGCAAGATGTACACAATTTTGTTAGTCTTGGAGTCCAAATGGCTGCCAGAGAAGGCAGTCACCAGAGGCCCACCAAGAAGGAGGAAAATGTCCCTGTTGATGGTAATCCAAAAAGTCTTGGTGAGGGCGACAAAGCTGATGTGGATGTATTAGTTAAGGCTAAATCGCAGTAAATGCTGATTTATTCTAGAAAGTGCAGGGCAATGACATATGCTGCTACCTTTCCAAGCTCTATGAAGATCACCAAGTGCTAATACTTCTACTGTAATGAAAATATGAAATTGTTTTTATTGCACTTTTGCTCATTTAAGGTCTCTTTCAATGATTCCATTTCAATATGTTCTTCCTTTTAAAGTATTACACGTTTCCACTTCTCTCCTTAAGTATAAATAAAGCTTTAATGATCATGAACCAAATAAGCAGTGTTTCTTGCTTGTTAAAACTTTGTCTCAGTTGGAGGGTTGGCTCAGAGGTTAAGATTGCAAACTGTTGGGCCGTAGAGATTGCTCAGTGGTTAAGAGCACTGACTGCTCTTCCAGAGGTCCTGAGTTCAATTCCCAGCAGCCATATGGTAGCTCACAACCATATGTAATGGAATCTGATGCCCTCTTCTGGTGTTTCTCAAGACAACAACAGTGAACTCATATAAACTAATAGACCTTAAAAAAAAAAAAAAAGAAAGAAAGATTGCAAACTGTTGTCTCAAATGACTTGAGTTTGGTCCCCAGAACCCACATCAGATGGCTCACAACTACCTGTAAGTCCAATTCCAGAAGGATCCAATGCCCTTGGTCCTGCCAGGACTTGCACTCATGTGCATGTACCCCCACATTTATAAGGAATTTAAGATAACAAAAAAAATCCACAATAAATCCCGTGTCTTTTGCCATGATACATATCCAAATGGTTTTATTGACATGAGTTTGTAAAACAACACAAGAAAAAATTTCTTTAGTTCATTTACCTCAGTTAATGTTTGGAACACTGTCTGTTTTTAATTCCAGAGTACTAGGTCCCCAAATTCATATTAGCTGGTTATTATTCTCCCCTTCTTTTCAGGAAGCCCAATGAAATACTCAGGAAATGGGGCAGAAAGTGGTCTGAGACTTGACTACAAAGCATTTGCCATTACATAAACTCACAGTATATATCTATACTCTGAATTCTACACTGCAAGGAATAAAAATATAATATTTATCCATTATTCACAAATCTTTAGTGATCATCACAGATAATGTATTCATTTAGCTTGCTTTGCACAGACATGGTTCTTTTCTTCATGTAACCCCCAAATTTTGGCTTAAGTTCATAATAACTTTGAGGAGTTCTAAGTATAAAAACACAATATACTACATGGGTGCAAAATACAGACCCTATGGTATTTACAAAATACTATACAATGATGGAAATATTCCATACCCTATAATGCCTGTAATACTAGTCACATTCATATTCATCTAAAACATGGCTAGTATAGCTGTGAAAACTGATTTAAAGTCTGTTTAAATTAATTTAAGTAGCAGCTTGTGGTCAGTATTGTACTTCCAAGATGTAGGTCCTTTGAATACCTACAGGTTTTCACTTCCAGCCACTTAATGCCATAAATTAGATATTAAAAATGCCTGTGATACAAAAGAACAAACACGGTATGCACTCTCTGATAAATGGTTATTAGCGCAGAAGTCTGGAATACAGGA
>NW_022196904.1:102224360-102254212 GCF_008632895.1 Mastomys coucha | reverse complement strand
CTCGGCCCTGTGAAGGTTCTGAGCCCCAGTGTAGGGGAATGCCAGGGCCAGAAAGTGGGAGGGGGTGGGGTGGCAGGCATGGGGATGGGGGAGGCAACAGGGGTTTGTTTTTGTTGCTTTTGTTTGTTTCTTTGTTTTTTGGAGGGGGAACTGAGAATGGAGAAATTCACATGTAAATAAAGAAAATAAAATATTTATGATTTTATGCAAAAAAAGAAAATGGACTTCAAATAATAATTAAAATAAAATGTACTCAGAAATTGAATAAGTATTGTATATAACCAATATTTAAAAATTTCTTTAATGATACTTTTCAAACAATAAATGTGATATATGTTTCAAAAAAAATGCCTGTGATAAAAGCTGATTTGTTGTTTTTTATATTTAAAATAGTAAAACTTACTACTTAAGAGTTTGTATTAAAGGATATGTATACTTTCTTTAAAAGTAAAGATAAAAAGGCTGGGCATAGCAGCACACACCTTTGACCCTAGCACTCAGGAGGCAGAGGCAGGTAAATGTCTGAGAGCTGGAGACTGGCCTGGCCTATAGATCAAGTTCCAGGCACAATCAGTACAGGATAAGAACATTTTATAAGAATAGCATGGACTTGTGGGCTAGAGAGATGGCTCAGTGGTTAAGAGCACTGACTGATAGGTCCATAGGTCCTGAGTTCAAATCCCACCAACCACATGGTGGCTCATAACTATCTGTAAAGGAATCTGATGCCCTCTTCTAGTGTATCTGAAAACAGCTACAGTGTACTCACAAAAATATCATGGACCCACACTACTTCTTGTTCAGGTTGTACAGCTGAACTTTTTTGTCAGTTCTTTGGTCACATAACCTACATTCTATTTCTTCTCTCATATCTACATTCTTTTTTTTTAGATTGACTAGTCTGTCATATTTTCAAACATTTTATTTTACAAGACATGGAATCAGTCTTTTCAGCCTAAGCCCAATATTCTCATTTCCATTTTTCTGCTAGTCAGCATCTGAATTAGTTTGGATAAAGAAATTGATATTAGAATGATTCAAAGTATTCTCATCTAAATTAACTAGAAAGTTAATTAATTAATTAATTTGGGTTTATTTTGCTTGTTTGTTTGTTTGAGACAGGTCTACGTAGCTCTGGCTGTCCTGGAACTCTCTATTTAGACCAGGCTGGTCTCGAACTCATACAGATACACTTAGCCTTGTTCTCCCGAGTGCTGGGATTAAAGGCATGGGCCACCTTGTCTGGCAACTAGACATTTATTTACATAACATCACCTGAACATGACTACTGGGTCCGTGAAGAGGTTTGTAGGGTGGTCATGGGTTCTACCTCTATCACACCATCTTAGGTTTGGCTCCAATATAGCTAGCCAGGTGTATGAAATTATTGTGGATGTGCCAGATCTGGAAAAGCTGATATTCCCTTTTAAAAACATAAATGCAATACTTTTGGAGTATACTAAATGTATACATTAGTTTTAGGATAAATTAGGTCTTTATCTTTATCTCATTTAATCCATGAGCACTGTTAGGTTCCTAATTGACTCTCATCTCTTTTCATGATTTTTAAATAGGCTATGTTTTTCCTCTGGATTTTATGTAGCTCATGTTAATTAATAAATACAATCCAGATCTGTGTCTATCCTGAAGGGAAACTAAGGTTTTATTATTTTTCTAGTTGATAATATTTTTGTGCAGAATAATATTCATTTTTTCTCTTACACTAATAATCTTGTTGGAGCCGGGCAGTGGTGGCACACACCTTTAATCCCAGCACTTGGGAGGCAGAGGCAGGCAGATTTCTGAGTTCGAGGCCAGCCTGGTCTACAGAGTGAGTTCCAGGACAGCCAGGGCTACTCAGAGAAACCCTGTCTCGAAAAACCAAATAAAATAAAATAAAATAAAATAATAAAAAATAATCTTGTTGGGCTCACTTATTAGCTAAAATTGTTTATCTTTTGATAAAGCTTTTTATACCATTGATCATGCAAAATAATGTCACATTTACCTCTGTTCTCCTTCTTATTACACATCTTTATTTCTTATAGTTTTATTCAGTTCTTGTAATTTTTTTAATTTTTAAATTATGAGGGATGCTACTGTTCTTAATATATGCTTGACCTTAAAAGCAGTGTGCCAATAATTTCTCCAGAAAACAAAGCTCTTAACACACTATCATATTCTCTTTCATAATTGGTCTGCAAAAGATTCTTTGGAAATATAAAGCATTAGACTTTTAAAAATGCTTTCCTTATAAACACATATAATCTTCGCTTCCATGATGTTAATTTCATAAATTAATTTGTCTGACTACAATTAAATATCCATAACACAAATTAGTTTTTTAGCTTTATAACTTAATTATGTTTTTTTTTTTTAAGACAAGTTTTCTCTGTGTAGCCCTAGCTGTACTCGGAACTCACTCTGTAGCCCAGGCTGGCCTTGAACTCTGCCTGACTCTGCCTCCTGAATGGTAGTATTATAGGTGGTGTATCTCCACCACAGAGCTTATATCCACCTTATTACAGAATTCTTGAAAATAACATACATTTTATATTTCATTTTTAAAATTTTAAGCCAGCAAAGAATGAAATCATGACTTCTGCAGGAAAGTAGATAGAACTGGAGATTGTGTTAAACAAAATAAAATAGACTGCATCTCATATGCAGGATATAGAAATGTGTATTCGTAGGACACTGGAGGAGAAAGGGATTATGAGGGAGCAAGACGAGATCTATAGGGAGGGGGAATATGAGAAAATGGCTAGGCAGGTGGTGGCAGTGCACACCTTTACTCCCAGCACTCAGGAGGCAGAGACAGAGGCAGGTGGATCTCTGTGAGGCAATTCTACAGAGCAAGTTTTAAGACAGCCAAGGCTGTACAGAAAAACTGTCTCAAAACGCCAAGTGGGGTATAGTAGGAGGAGACGGGGGGGGGGGTAGAAGGGAATACATAGCTTTTCTTTATAAATATTGAAGTTTATTGTATATTACAATCTTGTATAAAATATATATGGCTTATTTAAGGGATTTCATTTGTGTATAAGGGTGTATATAAGGCTAGAGTTAGAGTTGTAAGCAGTTGTGAGCTACCTGATGTGGGTACTGGGGTCAGAACTCAGGCCCTCTGGAAGAACAGCAAGTGCTCTTAACTGCTAAATTATCTTTTCAGCCCCACTTTTTTTTTTTTTAAAGATTTATTTATTATTATATGTAAGTACACTGCAGCTGTCTTCAGGCACACCAGAAGAGGGCATCAGATCTCATTATGGGTGGTTGTGAGCCATCATGTGGTTGCTGGGATTTGAACTCAGGACCTTTGGAAGAACAGTCAGTGCTCTTACCCGCTGAGTCATCTCAACAGCCCCAGCCCCACTTTTTTTTTTTAAAGAAAATATAAAATGAACATCCACTTTATACCCTTGAGATTAATATAATAGTATGATGTCAATAATTTAGAATTTGCATGTAGGATCTTTGACTTCTTTTTTTTTTTTTTTACCATATTCTTAATGTTTATCATTACTCTCTTGGTTTCTTTTCCTAGTTAACCACATATCTGTGAAATTTAAAAACTAGAATATCTAATTTTTTTCAAATATCTTTGTAAATCATGGAGTCTGTATTTCCTATATTCCCTTCCTCATCATTCACCATGGCTACCTCTGTATTTCCCATTTTAAAGATTTTTGTCTTTTTTTTTTTTTTTTTTTTTTTTTGCTAGTTAGTATCCAATATAGCATAGCCATATATATGAATTATTTGGATAATAAATTGCTATAAGAATAAATCCCAGGTTGGAATGGGACCTACACACTGGTAGATGTTCTCCATCAGCTCAGTTATCCTGATAACGTCTTAGCCCCCCACCCTCTGTCCCCATGGGGGAACCCTGAATTCTGTGAACTTAATTTCAGCCTTATTTCTTTGGAGAAGGCTGGATTCCTCTTTGTACTAGAGGCTGCTTGGGTGGACCCTTGAAGGACACATTCTGTTAGGCACGTGAAAGCTATCTTTTTCACTTGTGGCATCCTTTTGTTTCTTGACTGCTGGGTCTTGGGGCCACAAACATGCTAATTATGCTCTGTAAACACTCCAATCATGACCCCATTATCTTGATCTCAGGATGCTTACAAAGCAAGGCATTTGGCTTTTCAGAGTATGGTGGTAGATTAGAAGCTGCCTCTGTGTGAATCTCTGACCATGAATAACAAATCATGAGAGGAACTTCCAGAGTCGTCCTACCAGTGTTCGAGTGGGAAAGGGCCACCAGAGACAGTCATGGAGAAGAGCACGGTCAGATGAGGGCGTACTAAGAAATTTAGACAGTAGGGAATTTGGGCTGTGAAGGCACAATGTTTCTACTCTTTCAACCAAGAAGCGAATTTGGTAATAGGAGGATAACAATAGAGAATTATAAGCCTAAGTCTGCGGTCAGCAAACTGCTCACTGAAGGCTCTGAACCCAAGCACACTGGATCGCTTGATTTCTGCAGCCTCCACCCTCCCACAGGTGTGTGACTGCTGGGCAGAATCTGAAACTGCTCAACTTGAGTGCTGGCTTCTCTCTCTGTCCTCCCCTCTAGTAAAGAGCTCAGCTCTCTACTTCACCTGCTCTCTGAGACATGTAGGAGATACCACTTGACTTACACATAGACACTCCTACATACACAAATCAAGAATTCTCTGGTGCAAGTGAAAACCTCTTCCACAGGTTGCAAAGCCCAGTGCGGTCAGCATTTGCTTCCTGTGCACCAAAAAGGGCAAGTTTCTAAAATGAATGTAGTACCAAAGCAATGATGAGACCAGTCCAGCACTCTGCTGGTCTGTATCAGGCTGAATGCACGGTAGCAAACACAAGGGACTCCACCTGGCACATTCCAAGAGACCCACACAAAGGCTTCTCCAATTCATTGTTTTTTAGTTTCTTTTTCTCACCTTTTGACTTTTTGCTATATTTTTTAAAACTATTATATTATTATTATTATTATTATTATTATTATTATTATTATTATTATTATTATTTTGTAATTCCATACATGAATTTAGATCATACTCAGCCCCCTTTCTCCCCCTAACCACTCTGGGACACCCCACCCCACCTTTTTTTTTTTTTCCAATGTCACTACCTCTTTCTCTTTCATTCCACCAAGTTTAATTAGTGCTACTGGTATGCACATGGATTGAGGGTGCCATCTACTGGAGGATGGGTAAACTACTGTGGGCTATGCCACTGAAAACTGACTCAACTTTTCCAGAAGCATCAAATGACAACAGCAGCACCTCAGCTAGGGTTGGGGTGGGGTCTCATGAGTCTCCTCCCTCCCTCTTCTGCAAGGTTCCCTGACCTTTTGAAGTGAGAAGGTGAGATACATATGCCCTGTTCAGCACGGAGCATGCCCCAGTTAATTATTCTCTGCAGTTTGGCTTGTAATTTTCTATATAACTACCATTGCACAGAGGAGCCTGATGAGAGAGAGCTGCATTATGGGTACAAGTATTTACAGGGCAGTTTGCCACTGTGTCCCTTTAATAAAATAGTGGGAGTAGGGCCTATGCCCTCTCCAACCACAGGTTCTTGGTCAGACTTACTATGCAAGAGTTCCCTCCTGTGAAGTAGGACTTAAATACAATGAGGAAGCTGTGGGTTGCCTATAGCATTCATGTCACTGCTGAACCAATAGGCATGTCTTGTCAGGCCATAGATTATTGGACCTTGTAGGAATCATGGCTGAGTAAGATTGCCAATTTTCTTCTCTCCCAGGAACCTGCAAAACACATTCCAGCACTATGAAAGCTAGCCAGAAGGATGCTGCTTCCAAATCTGCATCAATTTGATTTTTCTTTGTTCTGTGAGCAAACTCTGTGGTGTCTTCAGCAACAGGGTCTTACCATCAAGCTCCAGTGAGTAACCAAAAACAACTACAATAGCCTGTACTCTTTGGGTGGCTGTTTTAACCTGTTAAAAACTATTTTTCTTTGTCTTTAATTTTAATCATGTTTTCTTTTCATTGTTAAAGTATGTTTTTTATCTTGTGCTCTTTTCTTTCCTTACATTCCTTTTTGAAAAGAAAAAAAAAAATTTTTCTAGCTGGGCTGGTGAGACACACCTTTTTAGTCCAAGCACTTTGGAGATCTCTGTGGTTTTAAGGCCAGTCTGGTCTACAGAGTGAGATGTTGTAGATGTATCTACCCATTGGGGCTGGACAATAATATAGTCACTTATTCTCTGCAGCTTGGCTGTGGTTTTCTGTAATGATCTCCATCTGTTGAAAAGAGATGTTTCTTTGAAGAGAGATGAGATCCACACTCGTTTATAAGCACAAATATTTAAAATGTACTTTAAAATTATGCTGACTTAGCAAAATGGGAGTTATATGTTTCCCCCCAAGACCCATGACCACACTTTCCTCAGGTAATTGGCTAGGTTTCCAGTACCAGCCATGATTTCCCTCTTGTTGGGCAGGCCGTTTAAAAAACTGCTTTATTTGATGTAAATAAAAATATACATAACTTTCTTCAAAAGTCAAGGACAACTCTCTGTTGCAGGATATTTGATCACACTGTGAACCCTGAGATTGTTATTTTTTTTTTAAGATTTATTTTATTTATATAAGTACACTGTAGCTGTCTTCAGACATACCAGAAGAGGGCACTGAACCCCTTTTATAGATGGTTGTGAGGCACCATGTGGTTGCTGGGAATTGAATTCAGGATCTCTGGAAGAGGAATCAGTGCTCTTAACTGATGAGCCATCTCTCCAGCCAGAGATTGTTATCTATTGAAAAAAGCTGTTCCTAGTTGTGGTGTGGCTAAGCCCTTAGCACACACCTTTAATCCTAGTCAATGAAGGTAAAGTTAGTTTATAAAAGGAAGCATCGGTGTTTGAGAATGGCAGACAAAGTGACAAATCAGAGAAAGATTTGGCAGAATAGGATATGTTCAATTCTCATGAGGAGAGAAGAAAAAGCGCTTACTTAAGAGAGCAGTGCAGGGCTGGCGAGATGGCTCAGCGGGTAAAAGCACTGACTGCTCTTCTGAAGGTCCTGAGCTTGATCCCAGCAACCACATGGTGGCTCACAACCACCCATGAGATATGACGCCCTCTTCTGGTGCTTCAGAAGACAGCTACACTGAATTAGGCTGGAGCGAGCGGGGCTGGCAGTGGTCCTGAGTTCAATTCCCAGCAGACACACACATGATGGCTCATGGCCATCTGTACAGTGTACTCATACACATAAAATAAATAAATATAAAAGAAATATATACTGATATAGTATGGAATAGAGTTCCTTTAGGGCATGGAGAGGGGAGTTGAGGGAGTAGAGGAAAAGAATGGCAGAGAAAAAGAAGAGGGAGAGAGGACAGCCAGGAACATGTGGAAATGGGGGATTGGAGGGAGAGGGAGAGAGGAAGAAGGGGCAGAGAGGAAGAAGATAAGAGAGTGAGGAGGGAGCAGGCATACCTGGCTGTTGCCAGATAACTGTGGGGCAGAACCTAGAAGGAATGCTAACACACAGAACTATATAAGATGTATAATATATAAGAGAGAGCAGTGCAGGCAGAGAAGAGAAAGGAAAAAGGTAGTCTTACCTGGACAGTTGTACTGAGACAAGTTACAGAGACAAGATAGACATAAATGAAGACAGAATGAGCCAGAGAATGAGAAGGAGCCAGAAGATTAGATAGTATGAAGCCAAGCAGAGTAATTCAAGTGGGAGGGAGAGAGGGAGGGGGAGGGGGAAAAAGGGAGGGGGGAGAGAGAATGGATGATACTTTACAACTCTCTGAATTGATGATTATAGTATTAAAAGGAATTTATTAGATTGGTTTATGTGATAAGTACTAGGCAATTCATACTGAGGCTGCTACTGTAACTGAACCTGCTTTTGTCTCTTTCACAGGGAACTTGGTGAGGCTCCCTCCAAAAATTCTGAAAGCAAGGCTCTTAATGGCATGCTTTGAAGCTCAGTTCTCTTTAACTTGGCAGGTGCCTGTGGGGAAAATTCTACAACCCTTTAGCATTAAAGAAGTCTAGAAATGGCTGTCAGTATACTAGAAATACGGAAAACCTGGTTAGCTGCTCAGTATAGCAGGCTGGATGGCTCAGCAATACCAACATGATACTGATGCTATATAGGATTCTTGGAGGAGAGCCACATGCCTTTCATCCATGTTAGAGGGTTGAAAATTTCCTATGTCAATTAAGGATGGCAGCAGTAACAGAAGTACACTATAGGTACACCATCAAGAAGCAAAGATGAGCACAGTACTGCTTTCCTCTCAGAAGGCTCTACATCCAGCCTGCTGTAGGAAGGTACTGCCCATGTGGGCAGGTCTTCTCTCTCCAGTTAATCCTCTCGGGAAATGTCCTCTCAGACCAGCCTAGAGATAAGTCTATTTTAGTTGACAGTCAAGATTCACCATGACACCTTTTTCTCTCTGTCCCAGAAAACAAATCCTTTTATCAGACCCATCTTCCTTTCCTGGACAGAGGTTCCTCTCCACTGGACAAGTAAGATCTGGCCTATGAAGCTGGAGTTAGAAGGCGGATGACCTTTCAGCATAGAGATCTTAAGAGTTGAACTCACAGCAGCTATGTTTACATGTATACAATGTGGCCTGTCACATTCTATTACAGAGGATGGAGGGGCTATGGAAAATTAGTGAGTTAATGGTTGTTAGGGAGCACAAGTAATTTTCTTCAGTGATCTAGTTTTCCTTCTTTACCTGCCTACCATTTTGAGAGTCTGTACATGCTACACAAACACTCTTCCACTGATCTAATGCCCAGCCCTAGAAGTAATCTTTCATAGCTTTGATCTCTCCATAGCCATTACTTGTTCATATAATCCAACTTGTCTGTTTATACACTTCATTTTTATCAGTGTGTATTAGTAGTGTCCTTGTCTTTTGGTATTCTTACAAAGGGGCTTAAACAATAAAAACACAATGTTTGCTGAGTATGGTTAGAATTCCTTCTGTATTTGTTGTAGTTTTCTGCTCTACTACTACGCGTCAAGTGCAAAAAATTAGTAATATAAAGATATCTCAGGCTAGAATGAAGGCTTAGTGGTTAAGAGTACTGACTGCTCTTCCAGAGGTCCTGAGTTCAATTCCCAGCAACCACATGGTAGCTCACAATCATCTATAATGTGATCCAATTCCCTCCTATGGTGTGTCTAAAGACAGCTACAGTGTACTCACATATATGAAATAAAATAAGTAAAAAAAAAAAAAAGCTCAGGATTTTAGTCTAAATGTTTTCATTTTTTAAAATGTTGCTAGCGAGTGAACAAAGGGTCACTAAACTATACCTCTAACCCCAAATCCCGGGTTTTAAAATCTAAATAGGATGCTGAGGATGTACGTTAGTTTTCAGAGTACTTGACTACCATGTATGAAGCCTTGGGTTGGATCTTTAGAATTTCAATTCATAAAGCTGTGTTGGCACAGCTTGTGGGATGGAGGTAGGGTGATCAGAAGTTCAAAGTTATCCTTGGATATGCAGAGCTCAAGGGCAGCTTGAGATATGTAAGACCCTGTCTCAAAACCAACTTAAAAACAATAAAATAGACTCTAAGTCTATGGTGTATCATTAATTTGCCACACAAGGAAACTGGTAGCCTTATCTTCTGCTTTGAAACAGTTTTGGCTTAGCAGGATGCTATAAAGGCAACTGTGCAGATCAGGGTATACCCTAAGTTACTCCATATTAATGGGATTTGGGTTTTCAGGCTGTGCCTTGCCCTGCATTGCAAGGGATGTGGAAGTCGACCTTGTGAAGGAAAAAGTGGGATGGTAAGAGAGGCTCCACAGGCCTGACACTCCTCAGAGACACCTGATCTGCCATACACGGCATTAGATCTAAAATAGCTCCTGGCACACCTGTGAGAAAGCAAAAAAAGAACCAGGCCAGAGTGGTGGCTGCTTCTTCATCCTCACAGATGTCCTAACAAGTGACAGTACTCCCCCCATGACTTCTGAGTAACCTCATTAGGCAGGGCTTTCATTAGAGTATGGCGATGGTGTGTCAAGGATTTAGGGGCTTGGGATGGGCTCAAACACTGTATATAAGCTTATGTGCTAGACAATAAACTTAAATCTTCACCCTGATGCTGGGTGACACTCTCCAGAGTAGGATTCCCTGAGATTCGTCACATGACTCCATCACCTCTAACCCCTATCCTCTGTCCTGTAATTTTATAAAACCTCAGTTTGCTCCATTTTGAGGCAGAAAGGCTTTGTATTTTGTTTGTGCAAGTAAACAAGCACTACACTGTTAAATTAATGCAAATAAAAACTTATGTTTGGGGGCTGGAAAGATGGCTCTGTTGTTAAGAACACTTGTTGCTATTGCATAGAACATGGGTTCAATTCGTAGCATCCATGTAGTAGCTCACAGCCATCCAGTTCCAGGGAATCTGATGTCTTCTTCTAATATTTGTGGTTAACAGCCATGCACCCAAGACAATCACACACAAATAAATCTTTAAAATAAAATTTAAAAAACCCCCACCACCTTTGAACTTAACCAGAGACACATAGACATCTAGGTATCTAAGAATCATTATCAGAGAAACCAGGTTTGTGAGTTTATCAAACATGCCAGTCCAAGGAATTTTGCAATCCCTGGGTTACATGAATTGACAAGTATTAACAAAATGTAGACTGTCTCCAGTTTAGTTTATCTCTCTGTTGGACTAAATCCAGTTGAACTTCCATTTATCTGGATCCATTGTGCCCTAAGCCAGCTAGCTGTAAGGCCTTGAACCAATGGTGGTTTGGCAGCTTTGCCACAGAACAGCTCTGGGATTGGGTTCTTTGTATTACTATTTTATCTGTTATGATGATTCTTTTTTGCATTTGGATCAGCCTTCTGTCTGGTTGCCTTCGGTAAAGGTTCTCAGAGTTCTGTGTGTTAGCATTCCTTCTAGGTTCTGCCCCACAGTTGTCTGGCAACAGCCAGGTATGCCTGCTCCCTCCTCACTCTCTTATCTTCTTCCTCTCTGCCCCTTCTTCCTCTCTCCCTCTCCCTCCAATCCCCCATTTCCACATGTTCCTGGCTGTCCTCTCTCCCTCTTCTTTTTCTCTGCCATTCTTTTCCTCTACTCCCTCAACTCCCCTCTCCATGCCCTAAAGGAACTCTATTCCATACTATATCAGTATATATTATACTACAGCTGGTACCTCAGAGGGAAGGGATGCCTCAGCATGGGCCCATAGAGGCACCCCCTTCTACCTCACCATATTATGCCTCTACCAAACATATTCCTGGTTCTTTCTTTTTTTATGAAACATAACACGGTGGACACTTTTTTTCTTTTCTGTTGTGTAGCTCATATTTCATTGTGTGACTTGTATTACTTGAGATTTAATATTAGCAATTAAGATTGCAGTGTAATAAAATAATCTTGATTTTGGGCAGATTTAGATTGGTCATACAATAATCCCAGTACTCAGGAGGCTGAGGCAGAATGACTACTTCAAGTTGGAAGCTAGCCTGAGCTATACAGTGCATTTCAGGCCAGCCTAGGCTAGAAAAATTTGAGACTGCCTCAAAAATCAAACCAACTAACCAACCAACCAACCAACCAACCAACAAAACAAAAACAAACAAACAAAAAAACTAGAGTACCAAGTAAAATCAATTAATTTAAAGTGACTTAGGCTGTGAGATTGCACAACTGGTGAAGTGCTTGCCACACAAGCACTAGGAACTGAGTTCCTAAACAGTGCTGGTGAAAGAGAGACAAGATCATCTCTGGAATCGGCTGGCTAGCCAGCCTAGCAGAATTTAAGAGCTCCAAATTCAGTGAGGGATACTGTCCCCAAAATAAAGTGGAGGATTACTGGAAAATGTCAACATCAACCTCTGGCCTCCACAGCATGTACACATATGCAACTGCAAACTCACAGATCTGCCTGCTTCTGCCTCTTGAGTGCTGGGATTAAAGGCGTGCACCATGGCCTGGTCAAAACCTTTCATTAGAAAGATGACAGCATCAATTTAGACATAAGGGAATGAAGAATCCAGTTTGACTGATCTTTACCCTAACTAGTGCTACAGTTACTTTGAGATAAATTACAGAAAACTTTATCAAGGTTGGTGAGGACTTTGCTATTGTTGAGGGTTTTCTTGAGGTTTCTTTGAACACTATTCATATGACAAGCCTCATTAGCTTGCTCTTCTTACAAAGTTTTGAAGATTTCCAGCAATTTCCAAGAATGTAGAATGTTGGCTATAAGAACGTGTTATGCTATACAACAGTAATCTTTGTCTTCCACTGGTCTCTGATACTTAAGTATTTTCAGGAGGAAAGTATGCCTACTACCAGTTTTCCACTTCAAATCCTAATTTGCTTTGCATAAATGTTGGTTTGAAAAGCACCTGCTATCACATTCGGCACCCAAGGAATTTTTTCTTACAATGATTAGATTTTAAGAAAAGTTCTTTCCACAAATCAGTTTTCATACCAGAATACTGAGACCAGTATTGGGTTTTGTTTATGCCCTTCCCGCTCTTCTCAAAATGGGGGACCTTCTACTGATCTTTAAAAATTGGACTCAAACGCCCTTCCCTAGTGGAGGGTTGTTTTTTGAGATGGGATCTTACTTTAGCCCAGACACACCTGGAATTCAATCTTTCAGCTTCTGCCACCCTCCGGAATCCTAAGACCCGAGGCGTGAGCGATGCACTGAGGTCTTGCTTCTCAAGAAGACTGCCTCAGGTCAGCGCCTACAGCTCACTCACTCTGGGAGCATGTCCTGTAACAAGCCGAGAGAGAACTGTCCGTTCCTCCGTGGGTCTGAATCCAGGGAGGGAGGGGAGAGTTTGGAGCGCCAGGGTGGTGTCTTTCTCACGTTTTCCTCTCTTTTAGAGCCCCACACGAGGTACACGGTGGGTTCGGTGACACTGAACGACCGCGCTACTTTGGCGAGCTTTTGTCCGCCCGCCAGGAACTCATCCCATTCAGGTGATCCTCCGCGTCCCGGAGGCGGCGCCACCGGGGGCAGGCGTGTCGGCTGGTGCACCGGTTCCCGCCAACAGCAGAGCGTTTCAAACCCAGCGGCGGCCGCAGGGGAGCGGCGACCTCGGGACCACCGCCCGCCATCGCCTCGTGCTGCCCGGACGAGCTCGCAGAGGGAGGCGATCCCGGCGTTCGCTCTGCTCTCCTAGAAGTCTCCCGGGCACTGCTCTTACTGGCCCGGTTCTCGCCTAACGGTGGCGGGAAGCGTGGAGTGCTCGAGACTGTGGAGGTGGCCTGAGACCCGTCCAAGCTGACGGCGCGGTGGAGCGCTTCCCGGGAAGCTAAGTACAGCACGGCCAGCTGAGACCCCCGACACACTCCTCCGCCTCCCCGGCCCCGACGCCACGCCCACTGTGGGAGGAGCGCCGTCCTTCGCGCGAGAACTCGCCTCGCCTCACCGCTTCCTAGTGCGAAGTCTCGCGAGAGGCAGCGAAGGAGCCGGCCTGCAACCTGCCGGGACGGCTCTGGCAGGCGCAGCTGGTGGAGCGGCTGGCTCTCACGCTTAGCACCGGAGGGATCCGGTTAAGGAGGCGGGTGGGGAGCGGAGCGGAGCTCCCTCTCGTAGCTCTTCTCCTCGAGCCTCGGTGGACGACTCAGGGGCCAGCAGGTTGGAGCGGGCCGGGTGCGGGCGGCTGGGTTTGCCGTGGAAGCCGAGGGCGAAGCTAGCTAGCCGCTGTGATCGGGGTCCGGGAGACTGGCGGCTGCTCCCGGAGCGTGGGACGCGGTGCTCGGAGCTCGGCGGCTCGGGCGCTGGGTCTGGAGGGGCGGAGAAGGGTGCTGGGTTTTGGGTTAGGAGTCTGGAGGCCTTTCCCAGGGGAAAAAGGCTATTTTTCTCACACTCCTTTCCAACCTCCTTTCCAGGGCAGAGTAGCCCGGTGCCCCGCCCCTTTCCTGTCATCTTTGGGTCGCCGCCGCGACAACCCTAAGAAGGCGCATCACAATAGGGCGGTGAGTAAGGCTCCCAGTTTGGGGCTCAGGTGGTGGGGGAGTCGCCCTTTGGGTGGAGGATGAGACACCTGTAATGTGCTGTGTGGTTTTATCCTGTAACCGTATCAACAATGGTAAAGCTTTGTTTCCCCCTCTGACCTGCACAGAGAAGGTTCTGATTTATCCTCTGTAAGTCACAAGCCCTCTGACACCCCTTATTTTGGGGGTATGGGCTTGAGTTCTTAATGTGGGTTAGTGTGCCTAACCTCGGTCTTTCCCAGATTCCCATTTCTATTTTTCTTTTTTAAAAAAATTGACTCTTGGACTCGTACTGATATTTGGAGTCCACGACATGCTAAAAAGCTTTCCACTTTGTGCACTTAGTATATGAAATTATTTTATAGCTATGGAAGAGTCTGCATGCTTTTTATATAAGTTAACAATCTGAATGTATTGATTGGCAGTTGGGTTTCCTTCTGTTCTTGCCCTCCTCCCACTCTTCTAGCTCCACTAGCCAAATTTGATCAAAACTTTTTAGAGAGGGGTTTAGGGATGAGTTTTGAATGAAATAGACTGTGGAAATTGGATGAGAAGATATAATAAAACGTGTGAATATAAAGGCTGAAAAAGTTTCTATACTCAAGAGTCCATCTAGAACTCAACCCTGGGCCTTGAACCAAGGACTGATATTGAATATTAAGCAGAAAGCAGTAGAAAGTACTTGGAAAATTAGTACATGGGAGATAAAGCTGAGGTAATATAGTTTTCAAGGACACTTAATTTTGAAGATTTTAGGCTTAATAGTTTTCTCTAACATAGAGCTTAGTATTCAGTGTTTATTCTTATGGATGGAGAGAAGGTAAGGGAGCTTCAGAAACACGGAGTGTGGTTAGGACCCAGAGCAGTGGAATTCAGAAAGTTCCAAGCAATGTTTTGAGTTGTTAGACAGTTTTTCACACTATTCAAACTTACAGGTGGGCTTTTTACCTCCTATGTTATTCTCCCATCAGTCTGAATTTTGTTTTGTTCTTCAAAGACTTCTGCATTTTTTGTTTTTAACCTTTAAATGAAGTCACAAAGAACTTCAGTGTGCTTTGTGGCCTTTTACATTTAAATGATCTCATGAAGTGTACCAGTGAACTGGAAATGATAAGAATGAGTAACCTTCACAGGCCTTCAGGTTAGACAGATAATGAGCAAGCATGTCAGTGCACTAGAGAGCTTCTGTCCTCTGAGAGGCATCAGTATTCAGGTCTGTCTGATTAACTGTATATATGAATGTGGAATCAGTCTTCAGCCTTCTTAAAATAATATAGGAACTCTAGAATTTTAAATGCAATTTGCTGATTTTTAAAATACTGACAGGTAAAACAAAAATACCTTCATATGAACCAACCAAACCCAGTTGTATTTTAACATAAAAGTATTTTAGAGCTATGTTTTATATCTTGGTTTAGGAAGCGGTGTATAGGTCAGAATTAATTTTATAACTAGAAACAAGCTTAAGTCAACTATGTCAGTTTGGAATTATAAATTTTTAGAAAAATTGTGAAAAAATGTCAGCTCTTAATAAAATAAATAGCTGGTTTAGTGCCCTTTAAATACAGGGGCTACAGATTAAACAGATAATTTCTAAAGTAGTCTCTCATTGTCTGTATACACTTTTGTTTTTTTGTGTAGTTTATTGCTGGTTTGAAATCATTAAATGGAAAAAAAATCAATAAATAAGAAGCTCATAATTTTTAAATTGTATACAATTCGAAGTTCAATGATAAAATTGTGTTTCTTACACTACTGTACCTGAAATGTAAACTACTTTTTTCTCCAGTGAATCTGATCAGGATATGCTCCCATCTGTCTGACACTTTAGTAGTAATTTGTTTATCAAACTGACTGATAATTTTACAGTGTGTTCAAGAACCCTTATTTTATTTAATGATGGCCCACAGTACAAAAGTAGTGCTGTTACTAATTCGTCTAATGTCAACAAGAAGCCATAATGTGCTGCTTGTATGTGAGAAAAGTGAACGTTCCTAACTTTATAGGGAAAGATAAAAATTATGCCAAGGTTGTAAGATGTGTAACTCTAGTCACAGAAACATTTTACTAGGGTATATTACAATTTTTCTTCTATCTTACTGTTAATTATTGTTACTGTGCCTTACCAGTAAAGTTTCCCATAGGTATGTATACATAAGGATTCATTTGGTACTTGTCACATTTCAGGCATCTACTGATAGCCTTGGAATATATACTTTAAGAGGGACTATATTAACATTTTACTATGGGAATAACTGATAAAAACTTTATTGATTTGTGTTTATTATTTGATTTATAAGTATCTTAAGAGTATATTGGTTTATTTAGAAGGTCTTTATTATATTTGTTCCTAATATGTAAAATTAAGTCCAGAATACCATCTATAGTCCATTTCAGGATTTGAATACTTATTATTTGCTATACCTTACCACATTGTGTCCCTGGGTATTGACATTAACCAGAGGAAATATGGATCCCCAGCGCATGGGGAGAGTATGAAGCTTGAGAATGAGATAAAGAAAGTGTGATGTGAAACAGACATTCTTGTACTCTTCTTTACAGATTTAAATTCTTTACATTGATTAAAATTCTTTTTTCTAGTAAGAAGAATGAGTTCTTTGATTAACCTTTGTGTCTAATCATAATGTGACTTAATGGCATTTGTGGAATTGAACCTTGTGGATTAAAATTCATTTACGCACTAGTAGGAAGTATTTTAATCACATAAGCTGCTCAAGCTTGGCTGGGCTGTGAGGAATGGGAGTTTATAGGTCAAGTCCCAAGAGGTGGATCTTGCAAAGTAAGGATCTTTATCTTAGTGGTAAAGTCATGAAAGCCAGGTAAGGAGCAGATTTTCAGAAAGGAAGAAGGAGTAGCTAAATACTCCCTTGTTACCGTGCAGTTGTACACACTGGACTGACTTTTACAACTGAGTTTATTATACCTTGTATGAAGACTGCAAAGGATATTGTTTTTTAAGTTAGGACTTTTGTGGGGAGTGTCATATGTTTAGCCCAGTCTTTTAAAGTTCATCAAGGCTAATATTTCTTCATCAGTTCCCTGCTTTCTCTCTAGAGCAAGAGGTGAAAAGAGATGTGCTATATTTATAAATATTCCTATCTGAGAGTTTTAAAACTATTTTTTATTTTATTTATTATTTTCATTTATTTAACATCCTCACTGGTTTCCCCTCACTGCTCTCCAAGCTCCTTTGCCTTAATTTACCCTCTCTGCCGGATCCACTCCTCCTCTGTTTCCCTTCAGAAAAGGACAGGGCTCCCAGTGATAACAGCTGAATATGGCATATCAAAACTAGGCACATACCTCATATTAAGCTGAAGGAAGCAACCCAATAGGAGGAAAAGAGTCCCAAAAAGAGGCAAAGGAAAGAGTCAGACTGCCACTGCTCCCACTGTTAGTAGTCCCACAAGAACACCAAGCTGTACAACCATAACACATACATATACAGAGGACCTAGGTTAGACCATACAGGCTTCCTGGTTGTCAGTTCAGTTTCTGTGAGCTCCTAAATGCCTAGGTTAGTAAACTTTTTGTTTTAGGGATTTGTCATATATTTTTGTGGATTGTCTTGCTGTTGGGGGTGGAGAGTGGAACATAATTTTCCCCCATGTTTCTATGGTGACTTCTAACGAGGGAAACACTTACTTGCAAGTAGCTTTCATGCCCCAACCCCCGAAGTTATTTTTCCAATGAGGATTAGAAGGAGGGGTATTGAATGTACTTTCCTCAGTGCCTTTGGTTCTGTTTTTGGGTCTCCTGTTTCTTAGAACATACATTTTCAATATATTCATCTGTATGGTAGGTTTATCTGAGCAGGCTGGACCTCTGTGAGGGAGAAGGAAATGGAACACCTACATTTCTAACTGGGTAAGTGTAATTTACAATTGAAGTGATTTACAATTTGGCCAGTGGTTTGGGTTACATTTTTAATCCTCATCTATCTAACTCCTTTATTGTTTCTTTGTTGGTCTGAAGTAAAATTCTGGCAGAGGTTCACTGTGGGGAAAGACATAGTTATAGTTGTTTGTTAGAGTGGAAGAGTTACAAGTTAGGTATCCCTAATCCCAAATCTGAACTCTGAAATGCTGTAAAATCCGAATCCTTCTGAACATCCAACTCTTCACCAATCTAAAGGTTTGTTTCATGTGTAAAATTGCCTTTAGAGTATGTGTATAGGCTATTTATAAAATGTAAATGAGCTTGTGTTTAGTCTTAGGTCCAAAATAATCCAATTCATATATGCAAACATTCCAAAACTTTAGAAAAAAAAAATCCACTAGTAATCCGGAATCTGAAATACTTTTGGGCCCAGGCATTTCAGATAAGGGATACTCAACCTGTTTCAAAGTTTTGTTTTTCTTTCTTTAATTGAATGTTTAATTGAATGTTAATTGAAGGTTCAAGCTAATGCAGTTTCCTTACTATTTCCTCCTGATTTACTTTGTGGTCCTTTAAACTGATAACCTCTTTGCAAAGAAGGTAACAAACTAGAACTCAGAGGTAGAAGGTGAATAGTTAGAATTGAGCATCTAGAGAAAGAGTAAAAGGGTGGTAAGTTCTTAGGCAGTGGGAATGCAGTGAGCTAAATACCGCTGTAGAGTATTTGGATGCCAGATTTTTTCGATTAGAATAGGCAGAATCTGTGATCGTATTGTGAAATCTGAATAATTACAGAATCTGGGACATTTGTTATCCCAAGCATTTTGGTTAATAGCTACTTTACCTGCATTTGAAATAGTAAAACATAAAGAGAAAAGAGTTTGTTACATATACAACCTATGTCACAGATTTCTGAAGATTGTGAGGTATCATTGCTTTATCTTTGCCAGTAAAAGCAAAGATACCTTTCTTTACAAATAACAATTATATTCTGTTTAAAATGTAATGTACCTGATTATATGACCTTAAAGTCCAAGGATGATTAGTGCTAACCACCCCATGAATATAAAGTACTTAGGTGCTTAAGCTCTTGCTATAAAAGAGTAATATTTCTGTATAACCTACACACAATAAATCTTCTATATACTTTAAGTCATCTTGAGATTATTTAATACTTAACTCAATGTAAATTCTATGCAAATAGTTGTTCTACTGTATTTAGAGAATAATGACAAAAACTGTACAGTCTTGAGTTGGTTAAATTGGTAGGTACTGAACATGAGAATATGGAAGGTTAACTACTCATTTTTACTGTTGTAGATGAAAGAAATGATATATTAGTACTTAGGGACATAAAAAGTTAACATTTTGTGTTTTGCTGGATATAAAATGAGAGTCTTTCATAGTGAATGACTGATTAAAATACTACTTGACTAGACACTATGAATAACAATTTTCTAAGGTAATTTAAAATTGTCATATTTTTATTCTTGAGTTATTTGGAATCATTTAGATTTGAGTTTGAAGCTCATTGTTAGCTCTTTGATGCTAAAGTTACTTAATCTCTTTAATGTTTCTTCACATGAAAATGTATAGAACATAATAGGGATTTAAAGATAAAGGAAGAGTATTTTAAAATGTGTAAATAATAGAACAATATATTAATATAAATTTGTAGCACTTTGGGTTTTTTTTAAGCCCAGAAGATAGCATATTGGCATTGTTGCTCCTACTCCCCTGCCTACCTACCAGTGTTATTTAAACACATCTACCAGTTAACTTACGTACATATTTGCTGATCTCATTTAGAAAGGACACATTCAAAATTTTATTTGTAGCTTTTGACAGTATAATTCTTCTCCTGCAATTGCAAAAGTTTCCTTTTTTTTTTTTATTCTGGTAAACATTGAACAGTAGGAAGCCCTGCTTGTTTTCAATGTTGGTATTCATTTTCAGGTATTTGTTAGTCTATATAATTTGAATGCCAGGTAGAAAAGAAGAGGGGTGAGTATTTTGAAAATTGTCTATTAGAATTTTTTAAAACCAAAACATTTATTAATTAAATTATTTTATTTTCCACTTTAAGATATTCAACTATTATTACTTGTAGTGAGTAGAACATTCTGGATTTTTTGTTTGCAGACTATATTAATTGCCAACCTAAAAGTAACTTAAAAATTGCTTTTATTGTGGGTAGGTGGGTGGTAATGGGTTATAGAGGATAAACATACTACAGAGCATATGTGAAGATCAGAAGATAGTATGTAAAATTAGTACTCTTCTTCCTCCTTCGCACGGGTCCTGGGGGTTGAACTCAGGTCGACAATCATTTGTCTAGCGCCTAGTACCCGGTAAAGCATGACTCTTAAGGCTTAATTATCTAATCAGGTTTATATAATAATAAGATCACAATTACAAGATGCCAATACAATAATTTCAGTGCCAAATGATAGAGACAAATTTTGACCAAATTAATTTAAACTTGTTAAAACCTTATCCTGGTGGTTATAACTACGCTGGGGTCTGAATTGTCCTCTGCCTCCAGGATGAAGAAGCTCCACCCCTTCCTGCTCGCTGTCCTTTTTCCTCCTCAACTTCTAGCTCCACCTCTCTATCCTGTCCAATTACAGGCCTGTTACTGCCCTAATGTGATTGGACAGAGAAAATGCTACAACAAGACTATAATAGACAAGATTACTTTAAATTAATGTTCTAAAACAATTGGAAGAGAAAATTGAAGCAAACATAAGTCAAAACCTCTTAGCTGATTAAGGTAGTAGGTTATACCTAGTAATTGGAAGCTGAGCCTATAATATAGATAGAAAGTTTGCGGAGTGTTTTGTGTCCAGTCGCCCTCTCTGGTGGGGGCTACATGTACTACTTTATGAGGTATGTGAAAAATGTTTATCATGCAGTAGGAAGGAGACATTCAAACTTCTGTTATATTGTTTATATTTTTACTGTGTGGTTTAAAATTTCTTCTTTTCCAACTTTTGGCCATTTTGGGTATGTGTGTGGGGGGGGATGTGTAAATTGTATGTTTAAAACTAACTCTTTATTTTATGTCATAAAATTTAGTTTGCCACCTGTTTTTATGTCATCTAATCGGATGATTCTTGGAAGTCTATAATGTCAGTTCCAGTTCCTGATTTCTTGGATGGGTCTTTAATAAAAATTTTAGCATATGGCTACTGATTGTACATTCTTTTTCTTTTAAATACTAGAATTCTCTGCCTTGAAAGATTGTTGTTTGCTCTTTTTTTAAGACTTACTTTAATTATGTGTGCCCGCATGTTTCTGTGTCTCTGAGTGTATATACACATGTCTGTGCACTGATACACATATATGCACATGGAAGACAGAAGAGAATACCCCATTCTTTTGATCTGGACTTAAAGGTGATTGTTGTATGCATTTTCCTTTTTTTTTTTTTTTTTTTTTTTTTTTTTTTTTGTAAATTCTTACTATGTAGTTAATACTGCTATGATAGGATATATGAATTATATATATGCTTTATATTAGTTGAGCTCAGAACACATTAAAAAGTAAAAGCTGCTATATTTTAGTATCAATGCATCCCTAGTGAATGATACTATTTAACAGTAGCCTTAAATAGCTGTTAATTTTGAAATTATCTTATCTGTCATGAGAACTTATGAAATGCTTTGAAAAATTTATTCTACAAACTTTGTTTGAATAATTCTGTTAGAATATAGAACTACTTTAAAACTTTATCTTATAAACTTGAGTATTCATGTTTCCAATACTTCAGTTACCATTGGTTATCATTCAAACTCTTTGGTTATCTTCAAACAAAAATATGATAAGTTAAACAGCTGATTTAAAATTTCTTCTTTTCCAACTTTTGGCCATTTTGGGTATGTGTGTGTGGGGGGGGGATGTGTAAATTGTATGTTTAAAACTAACCCTTTATTTTATGTCATAAAATTTAGTTTGCCACCTGTTTTTATGTCATCTAATCGGATGATTCTTGGAAGTCTATAATGTCAGTTCCAGTTCCTGATTTCTTGGATGGGTCTTTAATAAAAATTTTAGCATATGGCTACTGATTGTATATTCTTTTTTTTTTTATACTACTAGAATTCTTTGCCTTGAAAGATTGTTGTTAGCTCTTTTTTTAAGACTTTAATTATGTGTGCCTGCATGTTTCTGTGTCTGAGTGTATATACACATGTCTGTGCACTGATACACATATATGCACATGGAAGACAGAAGAGAATACCTCATTCTTTTGATCTGGACTTAAAGGTGATTGTTGTATGCCTGCCTTATGTGGGTGCTGGGATCCAAATTCTGGTCCTCATGATTATATATTTAAGTACTTTTAACCAGGGAGCCATCTCTTTAGTTCCCGAGGCTCAGAAGTTTTTCGTTCATTTGTTTGTTTTTTATTTTAAATGTGAATCTTAGTGGTTTTGTTTTGTATTCTGAAAATCAGTGTTTACCCATTGTTTTTCCTTTTTTTTTTAATGTTCTATTTTGAACTTTGTGATTTCTGAAATTTTAGGAAAGCAAGTCCTTAGCTCTGTTTTAGAATCTTATCTGTCATCTTTTTCTCTCTTACTGTTTTGAAATGTCACTACTTTGTATTAGCTGAGTCTGACATTTTGATGAGTTGTGTATTAAATCTGAGAGATGGTATAGTATAATTGAAAAAATACCAAATTTGACTGTAGAGGTATGGGTCATAGCTTTAATTGGCTATGTAATAGATGCTAAAGCAAGTTACTGAAATCAATCTTATTTAAAGGTCTTTGAATATAAAAAAAATGTTTATTCTCAAAATAGAACACTACCCAGATTGCTAAGTTATAAAGCTATCTAGAGAGTGTTTTCCTGCTATCAAGTATTTTGTCCCAAGACAATTTTCGGCTGTTTAAAATGAAGAGGAAAACATAACTTCCTTAATGAAAAGAGATGCAATATTTTGCTTCTGTACTGGCAACTCCAGTAGCTACCAGCCTTCCTGGTTATTACAGCTGTTCAACTTCAAGAACATGATGGCCATGCCAAACCCCAAAGAAATAGCTATAACATAGGCACATGTGGCTATTTAAATTAATTTTAAGAGAGAGCTAAAATTCCACTTCATTTAGGTATGGTGGCATAGGTCTGGAATCTGTGAGTACCCAAGAGAATGAGACAGACCAATCACTAAGATGGATGCTAGTTTGAGCTACATAGTAAGTTTAAAGCTAGCCTAGATTACATGGTGATACTTTGTCTAGAGAAATCAAACCATATTCTTCAGTTGAAGTAGACACTATCTTTTTGAGCCAGGTGTGGTGCCACATACCTTTAATCTCATCACTGAGGAGGCAGAGGCAAGAGGATCTTTGTGAGTGCAAGGCCAGTCTGGTCTGCATGGTGAGTTGCATAGAGACCCTGTCTCAAAAACAAAACCAAGCGAAAAAATAAACAGATATGCTGAGTGGTAGTGGTGCACACCCTTCATCCCAGGGCTAGGAAAGCAGAGGCAGGAGGATTTCTGTGAATTCATGGCTAACCTAATGAGTTCCAGGACAACCAGAGCTATTCCAAAAACCTTTCTCCAAAAACCAAAAAATAAAAAATAAATTAAAAAAATTAAAAAATTAAAAAAAAATCAGACACCATCTTTTCCCCCTTTTTAATTTTTTTTATTTTTTAAAATTATTTTATGCATTAATGTTTTGTCTGGATGTATGCAAGTACACTATATGTGTGTCTGGTATCGATGTCAGGAAAGAGTGCTGGCTCTCCTGAAACCAAAGCTACAGATGGCTGTGAGCTGCTGTGACTGCTGGGGATGGAAGCCAGGTTCTCTGAGAGACCAGCAAATGCTCTTAGCCACTAAACTATTTCTTCAGCACTTAAGAAAAAAATACATACATACATACATATGTGTGTGTGTGTGTATATATATATATACATATATGCATAAACTGTACATTGAGCAGATACCCTCCATATCCCACCTACTCTTGTTTTTCTTGGCTTTCCCTCCTCCCAGTCCCTTTTGTTCCCTTAGACAGTTTCACTTCTATTTTAATGTCAAATATCTATACATAATTTTATGTATCTCTGTAAAATCTAAGATCCACAAATGAGAGAAAACATATTTGTCCTCAGGTTGCATCCATTTTCCTGAAAACCACACAGTCCCTTTATGACCAAAAACTATATATATCCATTGTGTATAAGTAGTTCACATTTTCTTAGTTTTTTTTCCTGTTGTTGGATACTGGGTTGATTGTATAACTTGATTATTATGCACACATTAATATATAAGTATTATAATACTTTGACTTGGAGTCTTTTGAGTAAATACCCAGGAATGGTCTGGCTGGGTCATCTGGTAGGTTTATTTTTAGTTTTTTTAAGGAACCTTCATTGTGCCTTCCATAGTGACTGAACTAGTTTACATTTCTAATAGCAGTAAGAATTTCTGTTTGTCAACATCCTCACTAGCATTTTGTGTTCTCTGTTTTCTTTATGACTGTCATTCTGGCTGGTGTAGACAGACTCTCAGTGTTGTTTTGATTTGTATTCCTGTCATGGCTAGTGGAATAGAACTGTTTGTACATTTCATTAGCCAGGTTGTTGTATTTCTTGCTTAAGCTTCTTTGCTTCTTATAAATTCTAGATACTAACCTCCTGTCAGATAATATAGGTAGCAGAGATTTTCTTCATTCTGTAGGCTGTGTCCACTGGATTGACTGCTTCCATTCTTTGTAGAAATTTTTTAATTTTATGAGGTTCCATTTGTCAGTTGTCATTATTTCCTGAGTGACTGGAATCATAATTAGGACCATTTTTCCCTATACTTCTCTCTAATAGTTTTAGAATTTCAGGTCTTCATTAAGGTCTGACTAACTGGAGTTGATTTTTGTTAAAAGCTGAAACATAGAGGTCCATTTTCCTTCTACATATGGATATCTAGTTTTCCCAATATCATTTGTTGAAGAGGCTGGTTTTTGTTTTTTGGGTTTTTTCTCCCAATGTATGTTTTTGGCATCTTTGTCTGAATTGGATGGCAGTAGCTGTGGGTTATATCTCTGTCTTCTCTGTTCTGTTGATCAGCATGCATGTTTTGAAGCTGATACTGTTTTCATTTGTTACAGTGGCTCTGTAGTATAACTTGATCAGGTATAGTAATGCTTCTTCCAGCATTATTTTTGCTCAGGATCGTTTGGCTGTCTGAAATCTTTTGTACTTCCATATGATCTTTACAGATTTATTGTTCTTGTTGCCTTTTCTGTTTCTGTGTTTGATAGCATTGGAGTTTTATGGAAAATACATTGAAACTGTAAATTGCTTTTGTAATATTCTTCCAATCCATGGCTATGGAAGATCTTTCTATTTTCCAGTGTATATTAGTTACTTTTTCATTACTGTAACAGAACACTATGGTCAAGTCAGTTTACAGAAAGAAGGGTTTATTTGGGTGTATGGTTCCAGAGGGATAAGAGTCCAGCAGCGGCAGGACAGGGAAGCCTGGCAGCAGGTAGGCAGAGTGGCTGGAACAGCAAGCTGAGAGTTCACATCTTAAACCACACAGAGAGCAAAGTAGAAATGGCAAAAGAGGTTTTTAGCTCTCAGTGTCCAGCTCCCCGTGGTATACTTCCTCCACACCTAAACCTCCCCAAACAGTACCACCAAGTGAGGACCAAGTATTCAAACATCTGAACCTATATGAGAGACACCTCATTTAAATTACCACATAGCGTGCTCTTTAACTTAAGTTTTTAATATAAGAAAGTCTTTGGTTTTATTCCAAGGTATTTATGCATGTCTTTTTTGAAGAAGTTACAAATGAGATTGTTTACCTGTTTTCATTTCCAGTTTGTTACTAGTATATAGGAAGGTAGTAGTAGCCATATTTCATAATACCTCCATGGCTACATTTTAGATATCACAGATTAAAACATTTTTGTTTTCATATAGTTCTTTCTGCTGTAGAGCATATAATCTAGAACTCACATCATGAGACACTTTCTAGACAAGCAAGAAATATAAAAGGAATGAAGTTTTGAAGGAAATAATAAGTAGGTCAAAATGAAGGCGCACTAATAAAGACTGGAAAATACATAGCTTTGGGAAAGCATCATAAAAGAAAACAATGTGTAAGTTATTTAGAGCCTCTGCTTCTTAGAGTTGAACATAATGTAAGTATTTCGGTACCTTCTAGGAATTTTGTCTGTTAATCCCGTGTTAAGATGGTTTGCTTTGATTTTAAAATATTTCTGGTTTTGAACTCCTTGGACATAATAATAAGAAATAATAGAATCATATAGAAAACAAAGTGATGTTTTAACTTAAAATTGTATCTTTTAGTGAGTTAAAGAATTTATAAATAACTACATAGCTTTGTTGTTCGTTTAGTTATAAACATGCTAAACATGTTAAGCAGATGTTTGGAAATACATGGAATTCAGAAGGAACTTTAAGCATTTATTGTGCTGGCCAAAACAGAAAAGGAACAATTAAATGTATTAATACCTTAAGAAATGAGTCAAGTGCATGCTTAGGTACACACAAAGAAAGGGATACAAGCTGGCCAATGAGGAATAGATACAGCCTCAGCAGTTTGAAGACTGAGGCTTGATTTTCAGTATGAGGCTTGCCTGGGATTCATAACAAGACCCTGTCAAGAAAAAAGTAAAATAAAGGAAGAGGGAGGAAGGAAGGAAAGGAGAGAAGGGGAATGCAGGCAGAGGATGAAATGAGGCACACAGAGGAGGAAATGAGGCAGAGGATGAGAGATAAATGAACAAAGTAATTTTAATACAAAATCTATGAAGTAGTACTTCAGGTGTTGGGAAAATAACTCAGTTGGTAAAGTGCTTGCCATTCAGGCCTGAGGATCTGAGTTCAAAGCCCAACCCCATTTAAAAAATTACTTGTTTATAATCTTAGTGCAAGGAAGTTGAAGACACAGAGCTCTCTGGGGCTTGCTGGCCCTCCATTGTAACTTAATACAGTTCCAGGCTAACTGAGATTGCCTTAAAAGAAGGTGAACTGTGTCCTGTGGGGTGACACCCAACTTTGAACTCCATTTTCCATATACACAGTGCATGCATGCACAAAAAATATTGCTTGGAGACTGAGGGTGTAACTCAGTGGTGGAACATTTCCTGTTGTGTAAAACCCTAGCTTTGATCCCTAGCACTGTAAAAATGAACTCTTATTTTGATTGCAACAAATCAGAAAAGAATAAACTTTTCTTGTTTGAATTAGAATTGAAATTGAGTAAATTCTCAATTTGACATTTGAAAGGGCATCTATGTGAAGTAAACAATTATCTTTGAGTGATATTGGGGAAACCTAGGACTATTTGATATTTTTAAAAAATATTTTCAGAGGATTTATACTTACTTTCCTCCCTACATATCTATCTCATTCCCTCTGTCCCCCTCACACACCCTCGTCTGTGTGTGTGTGTGTGTGTGTGTGTGTGTGTGTGTGTGTTTGAAGATAGAACCCAGACAAGAATGAGCTAAATCCAAAGCCCTATTTCCCCTTTCTTGGTTTATGTTGCTTATGAGCAGGTATTGTCATTAGATTTAAATTGAACTATAATTTTTTTCCATCAGTGCTCTTTGCCATGACTGAATTGTAGATTCAGTCATATGGTAATTTTCTTTTAAGACAAGCCACTATAAAGACATCTTATAAATATTTATACATTGTATTTCCTCTACATCAGTGGGTCCTAATACGTGCCCTTTCGAGTTCTTTCATCTTAATTTCTTAATTACAACATTTTATAAAAGCTTATATTCAGGTTACAGTAAGCTGTACTAAGCCATGGGGACATAAACATAAATTATACTTTGTTTTTGTCTTCAAGGATCTTGTAGTGTTTGAGAGACATATGGCAGAAACATTTTGCTAGTCTATATGTGTTGATCATTGTACATAACAAAACAGAATTATACTTAGGCAGTTATTTAAGAAGAAAAATTCTGTTAAAGAAAATTTTTATGACAAAGCTACTTCTAAATATTTTATTTACCAGTATATTGTTAGTTTATCATTATACAAACCATTAATAGAAAATTCTAGTAGTGTAGGAAAGAATACAATGGAAAATAAATTTCCCCTTTATTTCTACTTGATATTTCCAGACATTCTTTTAAATCTGGCTTTTCTAGAGCTTTTAATAATAATTCATGTGTGACAGTAGTGGCTCCAGATACTTAGTGTGCTATGTGTGTGTAGATGTACCCCAGCTCTTTGCAGCTCTGCTCATTTCTCTTTGCCATCAGCTCTTACACTGTCTAATTTCTCATTTTAGTGTTCCTTTTAGCTCAGGCTGATTTTTCATTTTACTTTTTGATACTTGTCATTTATCTCCGGAGGTTCCTTTTTGTTCCTCACCAAGATTCTTCTTTCAGATCTTTGGGTCTATGGGCCTTTGTTTGAATATATTCATAAAGAGTGCTTTGAAGTTTGGTAACTTTAGCATCTGGATCCACACGGAGTCAGTTTTTATCAGATCCTCTTTATTGTCATGTGTCTTGGCATGCTACAATTTTTAGTTGGAAATTGGCTGTTATGGTATTCTCAAAAGAGTTGTTGTTTGTTGTTCTAAGGACTACTATTTAGCCTGGAGTTAGGCAGACTTACCTCCCCTACACTGTATAGCAACTCTATCAGACCAGTTCTTCTCTTTTAAAGCTTTTTTCTCATTGACTTCATATCTGGGAGCAAGTCTGTGGAAGGAATTTCTGCCTGTACCTATTGTTATTTGATATCAGCTAAGAATTTGGACAAAGATTATAGTCAGATTTTATTTTATTTTATTTTATCTTATTTTATTTTATTTTATTTTATTTTATTTTATTTTATGTGTATGAGTACACTGTTGCTGTAGAGATGGCCGTGAGCTGTCATGTGTGTGGCTGCTGGGAATTGAACTCAGGACCTTCTGCTGGCCCCGCTCGCTCCAGCCCCCAATTCACTCTGGTGTAATTCAATGTAGCTGTCTTCAGATGCACCAGAAGAGGGTGTCCGATCTCATTAAGGGTGGTTATAAGCCACCATGTAGTTGCTGGGATCTGAACTTGGACCTTTGGAAGAGCAGTCAGTGCTCTTACCCGCTGAGCTATCTCTCCAGCCCCTATAGTCAGACTTTTTAATTCACCCTTTCTGTGTCCCTTTTTGGGAGGTGGGGGGTGATGAGTGGGAGGTAAACACTTTGTTTCCAGTCTATTTACTAGTCTCTGTTCATTAACATCCTAACAGTAAAGATGCCAGTTTTCTGCTGCTTGTGTTATATATGATTAAGGAATACACTGAGTTAAGAAACATCAAATCATAGATCTTGTGTTATGCAACTTTTGAGGGTAGATTCTTCCTAGTGAAGATTCTTCTGTGGTCTACATTTTAGGCGGTAGGGGCAGGTTATTGGGATTATCTAGGGTCTATCTCCCCTGCATGTAGAATTTACAACAAACCAATGATCCAAGCAAAGTTTATACTCAGATTTTGCGTCTTTACCTTTTCATGTTTCCCCCCAATTTTGAGTATATATGCTTTAAGTTTCTATTTGTACTTGCAGTATTGAGATTTTCTCTTCCATGCTGAGCTGCATGGCTTCTTGTTTTTATTTATCCTATTTGAGAGTGAAATAGAAGAATCTAAGCAGGAAATCTTGTACCTGAACTTAGGCTCTGTTCCTTTTCTTTCACTATGATTTGCTTTTGAGATTTTCTAGTTTTAAATAGACTTAATTTTTAAAAAATGTATGTGTATGAATTTTTGCCTTCATGTATGTCTGTATAACACTTGGGTGCCTGGTGTCATGGAAGCTAGAAAAGGACATTGATCCTCTGGAACTGAAGTTTAGTTTTGTTGCTTTCTGTAAAGCAGCTTATCTGACTACATTTAGAAAAAATTCTTTTTTTTGTTCCTTGGATTTCCATTTGGGGTATGTGTGTGTGTGTGTGTG
>NW_022196904.1:102222985-102224339 GCF_008632895.1 Mastomys coucha | reverse complement strand
GTGTGTGTGTGTGTGTGTGTGTGTGTGTGTGTGTGTGTGTGTGTATGTAGGTCTCAAGACAGCTTGCAGAAATCCAGTTTCCTCCTTTCATTACATGACTCCCAGAGCACCATTACCTACAGCCTTCATTATTTTCTCCTGCTTAAAAGATCTTTCTCTTTAATAATCACTACACTTTAATTTCTAGTTTGAAGGGTAAAAATAGGCACTGGGGAGATGTCCTAATTGGTAAGTTTTGTGCTGTGCAAGATGAGGACCTGAATTTAAATCTCTGGCACTCATGTGAAGTGGCAGGTATGGGGGCATATAGCTGGTGCAGGAGATACTGGAGAAGCTGGATTTTCAGATTTCACTGACCTGTCAGTCTATCCTGTCAGTGAATAAATACAGTGAGAAACTGTCTCAAAAGATGAGGTGGAGAACAATTGAAGGCTGTCCACATTGACCTCTGGCCTCCACGTGTATGTGCATACATGTACATGTGCACCTACATATGTGTGTGTGCATGTATGTGCACATGCATACACACAAATAATTTAACATTAATAGAAAAGCTGTTATATAGCAACCTGTCTAAACTAAGCCTACAGAGATAAAGAATACACAAGACCCAGCCTGGTCTACACAGTGAGTTCCAGGATAGCCAGGGCTACATAGAGAAACCCTATCTCAGGAAAAAAAAAAGAAAAAAGAAAAGAAAAAAAAAAAGAATACATAAGACATGAGAGGGCTGAGGTTTAAAGGGACATCTGCTGGTAATAAGGAACAAACATTAACTACTGTATATGCAGCTGGGTACATTAGAAAAGATCATGTGGCTTTGGTTAAATTGAATTTTAATCTTATCTCTAAAATTTCTTCATAATATACAAACAAGATAAAGTAGGGCTGTTTATTGTTTTAAGTAGAAGGAAACATGACCTTGTTAGCTCACTGATAGCTAGAGATAACAGTAAGTTGTCCTTACACTATCTGTCTGTCTATCTATTTATTTATCTTTAAAGTCCCTCTCTGGGTCATTGTCATTAATTCATACTATCAGGAAATAGTGTCCCAGGGAACATATATTTACTACGATAGAGTTGCCTTTGAGGTTTCTGTTATAACATTTTGCCTCCTTTCTATAGAACGATGTCCAAGAGATAGGAATGTGGAAGTAATTGAATCACTTTTCTCCCAGTTGACTCTTGGTAGTCTCCTAAAAATGTGTACAGACCTAACTGTCAGGTCCACCTTCTCAATAGAGTATTTATTTATTTATTTATTTATTTATTTATTTTTCTTTATTATTAGATATTTTCTTTATTTACATGTAAATTTCTCCATTCCCAGTTTACCCTCCAAAAAACAAAGA
>NW_022196904.1:102217628-102222277 GCF_008632895.1 Mastomys coucha | reverse complement strand
CTCCAGATCCATCCATTTCCCTAAGAATTTCATAAATTTATTGTTTTTAATAGCTGAGTAGTACTCCTCAGTAGAGTATTTCTAAGTGATTTGGAACATAGACTATTTCTGTTGTCTCTATAAATATAAACAGGCATGTATTTTCTAGAAATCCTTTTCAGTACTCCAATAATTGCTTTTTTTTAAAAAAAGATTTATTTATTTATTATATGTAAGTACACTGTAGCTGTCTTCAGACTCACCAGAAGAGGGCGTCAAATCTCATTACGGGTGGTTGTGAGCCACCATGTGGTTGCTGGGATTTGAACTCAGGACCTTCCGAAAAGCAGTCGGTGCTCTTCCCCTCTGAGCCATCTCACCAGCCCCCCAAATAATTGCTTTTGAAACTTCAAAAATAGTACACTTTAGTTTGTCTACTGTGACATTGAGTGTTTGAGATTCTAGTGCTAATTTTTGAAGGAACTTTTTTTTTTAAAGATTTATTTTTATTTATTTTATGTGTATGAGTACATGAGTACACTGTAGTTGTACAGATGGCCGTGAGCTATCATGTGTGTGGCTGCTGGGAATTGAACTCAGGACCTCTGCCCGCCCCGCTTGCGCCAGCATAATCCACTGTAGCTGTCTTTAGACGCACCAGAAGAGGGCATCAGATCTCATTATGGATGGTTGTGAGCCACCATGTGGTTGCTGGGATTCGAACTCAGGACCTTTGGAAGAGCAGTCAGTGCTCTTACCTGCTGAGCCATCTCTCCAGCCCTTGAAGGAACTTTTTATGAGCAGTTTAGGTATAGGAATTGGAGAGCCATTAAATATTTTTAGAAAGGTTTGTTTGTTTTTGTTTTTTAATTTCATTGGAGCAAATATGACATTAAGTGGTGGTAAGGAGGCTAACCAAGAGGGTTATTGATAGATGAAAAGATTAGTTCGGAATGAAGGCAGCAGCAGCTTTATGGATGAAAAGGAAAAGAAGGAATAAAGAAAGTTTTGAAGTAGATTTGGTAGGGGAAAGTGAGAAGTCAAGGATGACTTCAGATTTTTTAACTTGGTGAATAAAGATGACTCCAACTGATATGAGAGACCAAGATGATGAAGCCATATAAACTCAGGAAGGTGGTTAACCAATTTTGATATTTGTCTTTCAATTAAATCATTGTCATTATTATTATTGGTGGTGATGGTGGTAGTGGTGGTGGTAGTAGTAGTGTGTGAGTGAGTCACCACATGCTACCTCATGCATGTGGAGGTCCGAGGACAGTCTTCAGAGTCAGTTCTACCCATCAGGCTACAAGGCTTGCACCCGTGCTTTACACAAGGAACCATCTCACTGGCCCTGTCTTTGACTTTTGTGAACAACTTCTCCATCAAATCCAGTTCAGAAGTGAGTGTAGAGAAAGAATGCTAGAGCCAGTGTCAGAAAAACTGGTTCTAGTCAGACTCACATAATATTTAGGTAAACAATAGAGTTACATTTATTTACCATTTGGTTTTATGGTGGTGGTGGTGGTATGGGAAGTGTGTGGAGGTTTCACAATCCCTGTAGTAAAATCTGATCTGTTTTCAATACCAGGACTATTTTAGATACCAAATTCTCATTGTTTTTGTAATCCTACGGCTGATCAACATTGTGAACTTAAACAAAATTACCAAAATTCTGAGGTTGTTTTGTTCTATATATGAGATCATAATGCCACTCTTGCAACATGATTGGGAATTTTAAATATTGTGTAAAGCTATTGGAGTCTCTTTATAACTTTGGTAAATTTAGCAGTCATAAGCCTCATATATATAAAAAATATTGATAGGTTTCATTGATAAAGCATTTTTTGGTAATTACACTGTAAAGATAGCTGTATATATACACACATTTATCAGTAAAAATGAACTTTCTGTTCAGCATCAAGTTGGTTAAGGAAATAATAACATTGTTATTTGGTCCTGAGATGCTTTGTGACACTGAGGGATGTAGCTTAGTAGTAGAGCGCATGACTAGCTTTCATGAGGTCCTAAATTTAATCCCTGGTGGAGAAAAAAGAAATTGCTTTGTAAGCAATTTGGCAATTAAATATTCCAATTGAAAATTTATGTAAAATAATCATTCAATGGATTGTTTTTGTTTTGGGGTACTCATTGATATTTGATAGCATGAGTTATTTAGATAATCATTGATATATACTTGCTCAGTATAAGTGCTGTATTATTAAGCTGTTACACAGGGATAGTAAATTGAGCAAATATATCAGGTGGAAAGTACATTTAAAAGATTTCTGGGGTTTATTTCAATCTGATTTGTGACATTTGATGTTTAGTGTTTTGTGATGTACTTAACCACTTTACAAGTACACCACAGTAATCTCTAGTATATAAAATTCTATGGCTGTTTTATTCTGCATGGAATAGATTTAAAGGTCAACACTACTCTTTTATGTAGGTTATGGGTGCTACATGTGTGCTTTCAGAGCAGTAGTGTGAGGAAACTTGAAGTGGGATGGCAGGACGGCCTCATCCCTATGACAGTAACTCCAGTGATCCAGAGAATTGGGATCGGAAATTGCATAGTAGACCTCGTAAACTTTATAAACATTCAAGGTAGGTAGAAAAAAATATATATTTCCCATATCAAAGTTCTGTTCAACAACCTGATTTTAAAAACCACTGCTTCATTTGATTGTGGTAAGTCCTGTCAGGATGTGGCCTCATTTACAAAGCACTGTGCATGTGTGTTTCTCCTGAAATAGCTTTTAAAGAAACATTTCTTCCTTTTAAGTTTTCAGTATGTTTCTTTGAATACTCTTGTCTCTAGATTATGTTAACATTTTAGTTGACTCAATAATTAGGTGTTACAATGTGATCAGTATGGAATTCAAGCAAGTTAGGTTCCTTCTTAGGTACTTGAAACTGTCTAATAGAAGTTTTATTTCTTTTTTAAATATATTATGTGTGCTGGTTTAAGTTGACAGCTTATATATTTGTGTCAGTACTTGCCTCAGTACATCTTTAAGTATGCAAAATATGTTCGGTCGGCATACTGATCAAATGGGAAAATTCATCTTTGAAGACCTCTACTGGTTCATTTTGAGTTTGATGCATGAAATGAAATTGATCTTAAAAGTTCATGCTTATCTGTGTGTTATTTTTTAACTTTGATTTTGTACTGTGGTAAAATGAGTCATTTAGAATACTTTGTAATCTGATATTTCAATGTTAACTGACAGCTAATAAATTCCACATATCACAGGTATGTAAGCATGTTTTCATAGAGAATTTTGCTATATAAATATTATATAGAAGATATTACTGAAAGTGTAATTTACTCAAATTAGAAAATTCTTTTGATTACTGATAACAAATACATGCTTTCTTGAAAATAATACCATAACTTTAAAATCCTTTTTGTAAAACTAAAAAAAAGAAGAAAACTAATTTGAATACCTTAATGTAAATATTTAGGAAATATGAGTGAGTGATTGGTACTTCCTAACTCTCCTGAGAAAATACATATATCGTAGAATTTCATGTGTTGTCTTAACTTGTTGTTGATTTCTTAATTTACAAGTACATGGCACACAGTGTAAATAGTTTTTGGTTTGTTTTATTCTGTGTATGTATCTTTCAAGTAAGACTCTTGTTTGTTTCCTAGATAATTACCTTGTCCCTATTAGGGAGGCTTTATATATATGAGTTTTATTACTTTGTGGGATTATAGCTAGCCACACCATATTGCATATGTATAAATTTCAAGTGAATTTTGTTTTGTGCTTTCTAACTCTTGATATGTTCCTGCTGCTGTGCATTAAATAGTGCAATATTCAATGAAGTGACAAGGGTAGAAATGTCATTGTTTTTAGAAAGACTTCATACAATCATTGGGAAATTTTATAGTAATGATGTTTTCATTTCAGAAACCTTTTTTCTATATCTTTAATATTTATATTTTAATTTTTTGTGGTGTTGGGAATTGAGCACAGGGCTTTGTATATGCTAAAAAAGTACTTTGCTACTATGTTTTTCATTAGCAACTTTTGCTGTAAGGCAGGGTAGTATAGTGGCAGAACTCAGTGTAGTGGCAGAAGCAGGCAGATCTCTCTGAGTTCAAGGCCATTCAAAGCTATAAACTGAGGCCCTGCTTTGCAAAATAAAGGAAGAGGGGGAGGAGGAAAAAGAAGAAATTAGTTTAAATTTGTTTTAAGCTAAGTGTGGTAGTGTATGCTTGTAGTCCTGGCATTTGGAGGGTAAAGTCAGGGTGATCAGGAGATCAAGGTTATCTGGGGCTACATGAGAACCTGTCTCAAAACAACAACAAAATGTTAATGGGGACTCCAAGAGAGCACCTACCTGGGTTCAGTTCTTAGCACCTACATCTGACAGCTCATAGCTGCTTTCAACTCCAGTCCCAGGGATCTCCTGTCCTCTGGTTTCTGAAGGCACCTGCATGTACATGCACATGGTGTACATAGACTTATGCAGACATACATGCATACACATAAATAATTTTTTAAATGTTAAGGAAAAGGCCACAAAAACTTTTGAGTGGATTTAAATTAAGCCCCATTTAAGAAAGATATGCCCAACACTATTGTGGATGCCAACAAGTGCTGGATGACAGGAGCCTGAAATAGCTGTCTCCTGAGAGGCTCTGACAGTACCTG
>NW_022196904.1:102217192-102217348 GCF_008632895.1 Mastomys coucha | reverse complement strand
GTAAATAAAGAAAATATCTAATAAAAAAAAAGCAAAAAAGAAAGAAAGGAAGAAAGAAAGAAAGAAAGGAAGGAAGAAAGAAAGGAAGGAAGGAAGGAAGGAAGAAAGAGAGAGAGAGAGAGAGAGAGAGAGAGAGAGAGAGAGAGAGAGAGAGAG